>NC_051154.1:280539960-280839960 GCF_013339745.2 Dermacentor silvarum
TTCCTGCTACATCTCGCTTCAACGCGAACGAAGCGACGAGAACACAGCACTCGCCACACTGTGCCCCCATCGCAGATCGCTTTCAAGATAGGGCCCGCAGCAGCGAGCGAATTCATCTTCCTGCTACATCTCGCTTCAACGCGAACGAAGCGACGAGAACACAGCACTCGCCACACTGTGCCCCCATCGCAGATCGCTTTCAAGATAGGGCCCGCAGCAGCGAGCGAATTCATCTTCCTGCTACATCTCGCTTCAACGCGAACGAAGCGACGAGAACACAGCACTCGCCACACTGTGCCCCCATCGCAGATCGCTTTCAAGATAGGGCCCGCAGCAGCGAGCGAATTCATCTTCCTGCTACATCTCGCTTCAACGCGAACGAAGCGACGAGAACACAGCACTCGCCACACTGTGCCCCCATCGCAGATCGCTTTCAAGATAGGGCCCGCAGCAGCGAGCGAATTCATCTTCCTGCTACATCTCGCTTCAACGCGAACGAAGCGACGAGAACACAGCACTCGCCACACTGTGCCCCCATCGCAGATCGCTTTCAAGATAGGGCCCGCAGCAGCGAGCGAATTCATCTTCCTGCTACATCTCGCTTCAACGCGAACGAAGCGACGAGAACACAGCACTCGCCACACTGTGCCCCCATCGCAGATCGCTTTCAAGATAGGGCCCGCAGCAGCGAGCGAATTCATCTTCCTGCTACATCTCGCTTCAACGCGAACGAAGCGACGAGAACACAGCACTCGCCACACTGTGCCCCCATCGCAGATCGCTTTCAAGATAGGGCCCGCAGCAGCGAGCGAATTCATCTTCCTGCTACATCTCGCTTCAACGCGAACGAAGCGACGAGAACACAGCACTCGCCACACTGTGCCCCCATCGCAGATCGCTTTCAAGATAGGGCCCGCAGCAGCGAGCGAATTCATCTTCCTGCTACATCTCGCTTCAACGCGAACGAAGCGACGAGAACACAGCACTCGCCACACTGTGCCCCCATCGCAGATCGCTTTCAAGATAGGGCCCGCAGCAGCGAGCGAATTCATCTTCCTGCTACATCTCGCTTCAACGCGAACGAAGCGACGAGAACACAGCACTCGCCACACTGTGCCCCCATCGCAGATCGCTTTCAAGATAGGGCCCGCAGCAGCGAGCGAATTCATCTTCCTGCTACATCTCGCTTCAACGCGAACGAAGCGACGAGAACACAGCACTCGCCACACTGTGCCCCCATCGCAGATCGCTTTCAAGATAGGGCCCGCAGCAGCGAGCGAATTCATCTTCCTGCTACATCTCGCTTCAACGCGAACGAAGCGACGAGAACACAGCACTCGCCACACTGTGCCCCCATCGCAGATCGCTTTCAAGATAGGGCCCGCAGCAGCGAGCGAATTCATCTTCCTGCTACATCTCGCTTCAACGCGAACGAAGCGACGAGAACACAGCACTCGCCACACTGTGCCCCCATCGCAGATCGCTTTCAAGATAGGGCCCGCAGCAGCGAGCGAATTCATCTTCCTGCTACATCTCGCTTCAACGCGAACGAAGCGACGAGAACACAGCACTCGCCACACTGTGCCCCCATCGCAGATCGCTTTCAAGATAGGGCCCGCAGCAGCGAGCGAATTCATCTTCCTGCTACATCTCGCTTCAACGCGAACGAAGCGACGAGAACACAGCACTCGCCACACTGTGCCCCCATCGCAGATCGCTTTCAAGATAGGGCCCGCAGCAGCGAGCGAATTCATCTTCCTGCTACATCTCGCTTCAACGCGAACGAAGCGACGAGAACACAGCACTCGCCACACTGTGCCCCCATCGCAGATCGCTTTCAAGATAGGGCCCGCAGCAGCGAGCGAATTCATCTTCCTGCTACATCTCGCTTCAACGCGAACGAAGCGACGAGAACACAGCACTCGCCACACTGTGCCCCCATCGCAGATCGCTTTCAAGATAGGGCCCGCAGCAGCGAGCGAATTCATCTTCCTGCTACATCTCGCTTCAACGCGAACGAAGCGACGAGAACACAGCACTCGCCACACTGTGCCCCCATCGCAGATCGCTTTCAAGATAGGGCCCGCAGCAGCGAGCGAATTCATCTTCCTGCTACATCTCGCTTCAACGCGAACGAAGCGACGAGAACACAGCACTCGCCACACTGTGCCCCCATCGCAGATCGCTTTCAAGATAGGGCCCGCAGCAGCGAGCGAATTCATCTTCCTGCTACATCTCGCTTCAACGCGAACGAAGCGACGAGAACACAGCACTCGCCACACTGTGCCCCCATCGCAGATCGCTTTCAAGATAGGGCCCGCAGCAGCGAGCGAATTCATCTTCCTGCTACATCTCGCTTCAACGCGAACGAAGCGACGAGAACACAGCACTCGCCACACTGTGCCCCCATCGCAGATCGCTTTCAAGATAGGGCCCGCAGCAGCGAGCGAATTCATCTTCCTGCTACATCTCGCTTCAACGCGAACGAAGCGACGAGAACACAGCACTCGCCACACTGTGCCCCCATCGCAGATCGCTTTCAAGATAGGGCCCGCAGCAGCGAGCGAATTCATCTTCCTGCTACATCTCGCTTCAACGCGAACGAAGCGACGAGAACACAGCACTCGCCACACTGTGCCCCCATCGCAGATCGCTTTCAAGATAGGGCCCGCAGCAGCGAGCGAATTCATCTTCCTGCTACATCTCGCTTCAACGCGAACGAAGCGACGAGAACACAGCACTCGCCACACTGTGCCCCCATCGCAGATCGCTTTCAAGATAGGGCCCGCAGCAGCGAGCGAATTCATCTTCCTGCTACATCTCGCTTCAACGCGAACGAAGCGACGAGAACACAGCACTCGCCACACTGTGCCCCCATCGCAGATCGCTTTCAAGATAGGGCCCGCAGCAGCGAGCGAATTCATCTTCCTGCTACATCTCGCTTCAACGCGAACGAAGCGACGAGAACACAGCACTCGCCACACTGTGCCCCCATCGCAGATCGCTTTCAAGATAGGGCCCGCAGCAGCGAGCGAATTCATCTTCCTGCTACATCTCGCTTCAACGCGAACGAAGCGACGAGAACACAGCACTCGCCACACTGTGCCCCCATCGCAGATCGCTTTCAAGATAGGGCCCGCAGCAGCGAGCGAATTCATCTTCCTGCTACATCTCGCTTCAACGCGAACGAAGCGACGAGAACACAGCACTCGCCACACTGTGCCCCCATCGCAGATCGCTTTCAAGATAGGGCCCGCAGCAGCGAGCGAATTCATCTTCCTGCTACATCTCGCTTCAACGCGAACGAAGCGACGAGAACACAGCACTCGCCACACTGTGCCCCCATCGCAGATCGCTTTCAAGATAGGGCCCGCAGCAGCGAGCGAATTCATCTTCCTGCTACATCTCGCTTCAACGCGAACGAAGCGACGAGAACACAGCACTCGCCACACTGTGCCCCCATCGCAGATCGCTTTCAAGATAGGGCCCGCAGCAGCGAGCGAATTCATCTTCCTGCTACATCTCGCTTCAACGCGAACGAAGCGACGAGAACACAGCACTCGCCACACTGTGCCCCCATCGCAGATCGCTTTCAAGATAGGGCCCGCAGCAGCGAGCGAATTCATCTTCCTGCTACATCTCGCTTCAACGCGAACGAAGCGACGAGAACACAGCACTCGCCACACTGTGCCCCCATCGCAGATCGCTTTCAAGATAGGGCCCGCAGCAGCGAGCGAATTCATCTTCCTGCTACATCTCGCTTCAACGCGAACGAAGCGACGAGAACACAGCACTCGCCACACTGTGCCCCCATCGCAGATCGCTTTCAAGATAGGGCCCGCAGCAGCGAGCGAATTCATCTTCCTGCTACATCTCGCTTCAACGCGAACGAAGCGACGAGAACACAGCACTCGCCACACTGTGCCCCCATCGCAGATCGCTTTCAAGATAGGGCCCGCAGCAGCGAGCGAATTCATCTTCCTGCTACATCTCGCTTCAACGCGAACGAAGCGACGAGAACACAGCACTCGCCACACTGTGCCCCCATCGCAGATCGCTTTCAAGATAGGGCCCGCAGCAGCGAGCGAATTCATCTTCCTGCTACATCTCGCTTCAACGCGAACGAAGCGACGAGAACACAGCACTCGCCACACTGTGCCCCCATCGCAGATCGCTTTCAAGATAGGGCCCGCAGCAGCGAGCGAATTCATCTTCCTGCTACATCTCGCTTCAACGCGAACGAAGCGACGAGAACACAGCACTCGCCACACTGTGCCCCCATCGCAGATCGCTTTCAAGATAGGGCCCGCAGCAGCGAGCGAATTCATCTTCCTGCTACATCTCGCTTCAACGCGAACGAAGCGACGAGAACACAGCACTCGCCACACTGTGCCCCCATCGCAGATCGCTTTCAAGATAGGGCCCGCAGCAGCGAGCGAATTCATCTTCCTGCTACATCTCGCTTCAACGCGAACGAAGCGACGAGAACACAGCACTCGCCACACTGTGCCCCCATCGCAGATCGCTTTCAAGATAGGGCCCGCAGCAGCGAGCGAATTCATCTTCCTGCTACATCTCGCTTCAACGCGAACGAAGCGACGAGAACACAGCACTCGCCACACTGTGCCCCCATCGCAGATCGCTTTCAAGATAGGGCCCGCAGCAGCGAGCGAATTCATCTTCCTGCTACATCTCGCTTCAACGCGAACGAAGCGACGAGAACACAGCACTCGCCACACTGTGCCCCCATCGCAGATCGCTTTCAAGATAGGGCCCGCAGCAGCGAGCGAATTCATCTTCCTGCTACATCTCGCTTCAACGCGAACGAAGCGACGAGAACACAGCACTCGCCACACTGTGCCCCCATCGCAGATCGCTTTCAAGATAGGGCCCGCAGCAGCGAGCGAATTCATCTTCCTGCTACATCTCGCTTCAACGCGAACGAAGCGACGAGAACACAGCACTCGCCACACTGTGCCCCCATCGCAGATCGCTTTCAAGATAGGGCCCGCAGCAGCGAGCGAATTCATCTTCCTGCTACATCTCGCTTCAACGCGAACGAAGCGACGAGAACACAGCACTCGCCACACTGTGCCCCCATCGCAGATCGCTTTCAAGATAGGGCCCGCAGCAGCGAGCGAATTCATCTTCCTGCTACATCTCGCTTCAACGCGAACGAAGCGACGAGAACACAGCACTCGCCACACTGTGCCCCCATCGCAGATCGCTTTCAAGATAGGGCCCGCAGCAGCGAGCGAATTCATCTTCCTGCTACATCTCGCTTCAACGCGAACGAAGCGACGAGAACACAGCACTCGCCACACTGTGCCCCCATCGCAGATCGCTTTCAAGATAGGGCCCGCAGCAGCGAGCGAATTCATCTTCCTGCTACATCTCGCTTCAACGCGAACGAAGCGACGAGAACACAGCACTCGCCACACTGTGCCCCCATCGCAGATCGCTTTCAAGATAGGGCCCGCAGCAGCGAGCGAATTCATCTTCCTGCTACATCTCGCTTCAACGCGAACGAAGCGACGAGAACACAGCACTCGCCACACTGTGCCCCCATCGCAGATCGCTTTCAAGATAGGGCCCGCAGCAGCGAGCGAATTCATCTTCCTGCTACATCTCGCTTCAACGCGAACGAAGCGACGAGAACACAGCACTCGCCACACTGTGCCCCCATCGCAGATCGCTTTCAAGATAGGGCCCGCAGCAGCGAGCGAATTCATCTTCCTGCTACATCTCGCTTCAACGCGAACGAAGCGACGAGAACACAGCACTCGCCACACTGTGCCCCCATCGCAGATCGCTTTCAAGATAGGGCCCGCAGCAGCGAGCGAATTCATCTTCCTGCTACATCTCGCTTCAACGCGAACGAAGCGACGAGAACACAGCACTCGCCACACTGTGCCCCCATCGCAGATCGCTTTCAAGATAGGGCCCGCAGCAGCGAGCGAATTCATCTTCCTGCTACATCTCGCTTCAACGCGAACGAAGCGACGAGAACACAGCACTCGCCACACTGTGCCCCCATCGCAGATCGCTTTCAAGATAGGGCCCGCAGCAGCGAGCGAATTCATCTTCCTGCTACATCTCGCTTCAACGCGAACGAAGCGACGAGAACACAGCACTCGCCACACTGTGCCCCATCGCAGATCGCTTTCAAGATAGGGCCTGCAGCAGCGAGCGAATTCATCTTCCTGCTACATCTCGCTTCAACGCGAACGAAGCGACGAGAACACAGCACTCGCCACACTGTGCCCCCATCGCAGATCGCTTTCAAGATAGGGCCCGCAGCAGCGAGCGAATTCATCTTCCTGCTACATCTCGCTTCAACGCGAACGAAGCGACGAGAACACAGCACTCGCCACACTGTGCCCCCATCGCAGATCGCTTTCAAGATAGGGCCCGCAGCAGCGAGCGAATTCATCTTCCTGCTACATCTCGCTTCAACGCGAACGAAGCGACGAGAACACAGCACTCGCCACACTGTGCCCCCATCGCAGATCGCTTTCAAGATAGGGCCCGCAGCAGCGAGCGAATTCATCTTCCTGCTACATCTCGCTTCAACGCGAACGAAGCGACGAGAACACAGCACTCGCCACACTGTGCCCCCATCGCAGATCGCTTTCAAGATAGGGCCCGCAGCAGCGAGCGAATTCATCTTCCTGCTACATCTCGCTTCAACGCGAACGAAGCGACGAGAACACAGCACTCGCCACACTGTGCCCCCATCGCAGATCGCTTTCAAGATAGGGCCCGCAGCAGCGAGCGAATTCATCTTCCTGCTACATCTCGCTTCAACGCGAACGAAGCGACGAGAACACAGCACTCGCCACACTGTGCCCCATCGCAGATCGCTTTCAAGATAGGGCCCGCAGCAGCGAGCGAATTCATCTTCCTGCTACATCTCGCTTCAACGCGAACGAAGCGACGAGAACACAGCACTCGCCACACTGTGCCCCCATCGCAGATCGCTTTCAAGATAGGGCCCGCAGCAGCGAGCGAATTCATCTTCCTGCTACATCTCGCTTCAACGCGAACGAAGCGACGAGAACACAGCACTCGCCACACTGTGCCCCCATCGCAGATCGCTTTCAAGATAGGGCCCGCAGCAGCGAGCGAATTCATCTTCCTGCTACATCTCGCTTCAACGCGAACGAAGCGACGAGAACACAGCACTCGCCACACTGTGCCCCCATCGCAGATCGCTTTCAAGATAGGGCCCGCAGCAGCGAGCGAATTCATCTTCCTGCTACATCTCGCTTCATCGCGAACGAAGCGACGAGAACACAGCACTCGCCACACTGTGCCCCCATCGCAGATCGCTTTCAAGATAGGGCCCGCAGCAGCGAGCGAATTCATCTTCCTGCTACATCTCGCTTCAACGCGAACGAAGCGACGAGAACACAGCACTCGCCACACTGTGCCCCCATCGCAGATCGCTTTCAAGATAGGGCCCGCAGCAGCGAGCGAATTCATCTTCCTGCTACATCTCGCTTCAACGCGAACGAAGCGACGAGAACACAGCACTCGCCACACTGTGCCCCCATCGCAGATCGCTTTCAAGATAGGGCCATGAGCAGCGAGCAAATTCATCTTCCTGCTACATCTCGCTTCAACGCGAACGAAGCGATGAGAACACAGCACTCGCGACACTGTGCCCCCATGGCAGATCGCTTTCAAGATAGGGCCCGCAGCAGCGAGCGAATTCATCTTCCTGCTACATCTCGCTTCAACGCGAACGAAGCGACGAGAACACAGCACTCGCCACACTGTGCCCCCATCGCAGATCGCTTTCAAGATAGGGCCCGCAGCAGCGAGCGAATTCATCTTCCTGCTACAACTCGCTTCAACGCGAACGAAGCGACGAGAACACAGCACTCGCCACACTGTGCCCCCATCGCAGATCGCTTTCAAGATAGGGCCCGCAGCAGCGAGCGAATTCATCTTCCTGCTACATCTCGCTTCAACGCGAACGAAGCGACGAGAACACAGCACTCGCCACACTGTGCCCCCATCGCAGATCGCTTTCAAGATAGGGCCCGCAGCAGCGAGCGAATTCATCTTCCTGCTACATCTCGCTTCAACGCGAACGAAGCGACGAGAACACAGCACTCGCCACACTGTGCCCCCATCGCAGATCGCTTTCAAGATAGGGCCCGCAGCAGCGAGCGAATTCATCTTCCTGCTACATCTCGCTTCAATCGCGAACGAAGCGACGAGAACACAGCACTCGCCACACTGTGCCCCCATCGCAGATCGCTTTCAAGATAGGGCCCTGCAGCAGCGAGCGAATTCATCTTCCTGCTACATCTCGCTTCAGCGCGAACGAAGCGACGAGAACACAGCACTCGCCACACTGGCCCCATCGCAGATCGCTTTCAAGATAGGGCCCGCAGCATGAGCGAATTCATCTTCCTGCTACATCTCGCTTCATCGCGAACGAAGCGACGAGAACACAGCACTCGCCACACTGTGCCCCCATCGCAGATCGCTTTCAAGATAGGGCCCGCAGCAGCGAGCGAATTCATCTTCCTGCTACATCTCGCTTCAACGCGAACGAAGCGACGAGAACACAGCACTCGCCACACTGTGCCCCCATCGCAGATCGCTTTCAAGATAGGGCCCGCAGCAGCGAGCGAATTCATCTTCCTGCTACATCTCGCTTCAACGCGAACGAAGCGACGAGAACACAGCACTCGCCACACTGTGCCCCCATCGCAGATCGCTTTCAAGATAGGGCCCGCAGCAGCGAGCGAATTCATCTTCCTGCTACATCTCGCTTCAACGCGAACGAAGCGACGAGAACACAGCACTCGCCACACTGTGCCCCCATCGCAGATCGCTTTCAAGATAGGGCCCGCAGCAGCGAGCGAATTCATCTTCCTGCTACATCTCGCTTCAACGCGAACGAAGCGACGAGAACACAGCACTCGCCACATTGTGCCCCCATCGCAGATCGCTTTCAAGATAGGGCCCGCAGCAGCGAGCGAATTCATCTTCCTGCTACATCTCGCTTCAACGCGAACGAAGCGACGAGAACACAGCACTCGCCACACTGTGCCCCCATCGCAGATCGCTTTCAAGATAGGGCCCTGCAGCAGCGAGCGAATTCATCTTCCTGCTACATCTCGCTTCAACGCGAACGAAGCGACGAGAACACAGCACTCGCCACACTTTGCCTCCATCGCAGTTCGCTTTCAAGATAGGGCCCGCAGCAGTGAGTGAATTTATCTTCCTGCTACATCTCGCTTCAACGCGAACGAAGCGACGAGAACACAGCACTCGCCACACTGTGCCCCCATCGCAGATCGCTTTCAAGATAGGGCCCGCAGCAGCGAGCGAATTCATCTTCCTGCTACATCTCGCTTCAACGCGAATAAAGCGATGAGAACACAGCACTCGCCATTCTGTGCCCCCATCGCAGATCGCTTTCAAGAGAGGGCCCGCAGCAGCGAGCGAATTCATCTTCCTGCTACATCTCGGTTCAACGCGAACGAAGCGACTAGAACACAGCACTCGCCACACTGTGCCCCCATCGCAGATCGATTTCAAGATAGGGCCCGCAGCAGCGAGTGAATTCATCTTCCTGCTACATCTCGCTTCAACGCGAACGAAGCGACGAGAACACAGCACTAGCCATTGTGTGCCCCCATCGCAGGTCGCTTTCAAGAGAGGGCCCGCAGCAGCGAGCGAATTCATCTTCCTGCTACATCTCGCTTCAACGCGAACGAAGCGACGAGAACACAGCACTCGCCACACTGTGCCCCCATCGCAGATCGCTTTCAAGATAGGGCCTGCAGCAGCGAGCGAATTCATCTTCCTGCTACATCTCGCTTCAACGCGAACGAAGCGACGAGAACACAGCACTCGCCACACTTTGCCCCCATCGCAGATCGCTTTCAAGATAGGGCCCGCAGCAGCGAGCGAATTCATCTTCCTGCTACATCTCGCGTCAACGCGAACGAAGCGACGAGAACACAGCACTCGCCACACTGTGCCCCATTGCAGATCGCTTTCAAGATAGGGCCTGCAGCTTCGAGCGAATTCATCTTCCTGCTACATCTCGCATCATCGCGAACGAAGCGACGAGAACACAGCACTCGCCACACTGTGCCCCCATCGCAGATCGCTTTCAAGATAGGGCCCGCAGCAGCGAGCGAATTCATCTTCCTGCTACATCTCGCTTCAACGCGAACGAAGCGACGAGAACACAGCATTCGCGATACTGTGCCCCCTTCGCAGATCGCTTTCACGATAGGGCCCGCAGCAGCGAGCGAATTCATCTTCCTCCTACATCTCGCTTCAACGCGAACGAAGCGACGAGAACACAGCACTCGCCACACTGTGCCCCATCGCAGATCGCTTTCAAGATAGGGCTCGCAGCAGCGAAGCGAATTCTTCTTCCTGCTACATCTCGCTTCAACGCGAACGAAGCGACGAGAACAGAGCAATCGCCACACTGTGCCCCCATCGCAGATCGCTTTCAAGATAGGGATCGCAGCAGCGAGCGAATTCGTCTTCCTGCTACATCTCGCTTCAACGCGAACGAAGCGACGAGAACACAGCACTCGCCACACTGTGCCCCCATCGCAGATCGCTTTCAAGATAGGGCCCGCAGCAGCGAGCGAATTCATCTTCCTGCTGCATCTCGCTTCAACGCGAACGAAGCGACGAGAACACAGCACTCGCCATACTGTGCCCCCATCGCAGATCGCTTTCAAGATAGGGCCCGCAGCAGAGAGCGAATTCATCCTCCTGCTACATCTCGCTTAACGCGAACGAATCGACGAGAACACAGCACTAGCCATACTGTGCCTCCATCGCAGATTGGTTTCAAGATAGGGCCCGCAGCACCGAGCGAATTCATCTTCCTGCTACATCTCGCTTCAACGGGAACGAAGCGACGAGAACACAGCACTCGCCACACTGTGCCCCCATCGCAGATCGCTTTCAAGATAGGGCCCGCAGCAGCGAGCGAATTCATCTTCCTGCTACATCTCGCTTCAACGCGAAAAAAGCGACGAGAACACAGCACTCGCCAAACTGTGCCCCCATCGCAGATCGCTTTCAAAATAGTGCGCGCAGCAGCGAGCGAATTCATCTTCCTGCTACATCTCACGTCAATGCGAACGAAGCGACGAGAACACAGCACTCGCCACACTGTGCCCCATTGCAGATCGCTTTCAAGATAGGGCCTGCAGCTTCGAGCGAATTCATCTTCCTGCTACATCTCGCATCATCGCGAACGAAGCGACGAGAACACAGCACTCGCCACACAGTGCACCCATCGCAGATCGCTTTCAAGATAGGGCCCGCAGCAGTGAGCGAATTCATCTTCCTCCTACATCTCGCTTCAACGCGAACGAAGCGACGAGAACACAGCACTCGCCATTCTGTGCCCCCATCGCAGATCGCTTTCAAGATAGGGCCCGCAGCAGCGAGCGAATTCATCTTCCTGCTACATCTCGCTTCAACGCGAACGAAGCGGCGAGAACACAGCACTCGCCACACTGTGCCCCCCACGCAGATCGCTTTCGAGATAGGGCCTGCAGCAGCGAGCGAATTCATCTTCCTGCTACATCTCGCTTCAACGCGAACGAAGCGACGAGAACACAGCACTCGCCACCTTTTGCCTCCATCGCAGTTCGCTTTCAAGATAGGGCCCGCAGCAGCGAGCGAATTCATCTTCCTGCTGCATCTCGCGTCAACGCGAACGAAGCGACGAGAACACAGCACTCGCCACACTGTGCCCCATTGCAGATCGCTTCCAAAATAGGGCCTGCAGCTTCGAGCGAATTCATCTTCCTGCTACATCTCGCATCATCGCGAACGAAGCAACGAGAACACAGCACTCGCCACACTGTGCCCCCATCGCAGATCGCTTTCAAGATAGGGCCCGCAGTAGCGTTCGAATTCATCTTCCTGCTACATCTCGCTTCAACGCGAACGAAGCGACGAGAACACAGCATTCGCGATACTGTGCCCCCATCGCAGATCGCTTTCACGATAGGGCCCACAGCAGCGAGCGAATTCATCTTCCTCCTACATCTTGCTTCAACGCGCACGAAGCGACGAGAACACAGCACTCGCCACACTGTGCCCCCATCGCAGATCGCTTTCAAGATAGGGCCTGCAGCGAGCGAATTCATCTTCCTGCTACATCTCGCTTCATCGCGAACGAAGCGACGAGAACACAGCACTCGCCACGCTGTGCCCCAATCGCAGATCGCTATCAAGATAGGGCCGGCAGCAGCGAGCGAATTCATCTTCCTGCTACATCTCGCTTCAACGGGAACGAAGCGACGAGAACACAGCAACTCGCCACACTGCGCCCCCATCGCAGATCGCTTTCAAGATAGGGCCCGCAGCAGCGAGCGAATTCATCTTCCTGCTACATCTCGCTTCAACGCGACTGAAGCGACGAGAACACAGCACTCGCCACACTGTGCCCCCATCGCAGATCGATTTCAAGATAGGGCCCGCAGCAGCGAGCGAATTCATGTTCCTGCTACATCTCGCTTCAACGCGAACGAAGCGACGAGAACACAGCACTCGCCATACTGTACCCCATCGCAGATCGCTTTAAAGATAGGGCCCGCAGCAGCGAGCGAATTCATCTTCCTGCTACATCTCGCTTCAACGCGAACGAAGCGACGAGAACACAGCACTCGCCACACTGTGCCCCCATCGCAGATCGCTTTCAAGATAGGGCCCGCAGCAGGCGAGCGAATTCATCTTCCTGCTACATCTCGCTTCAACGCGAACGAAGCGACGAGAACACAGCACTCGCCATACTGTGCCCCCATCGCAGATCGCTTTCAAGATAGGGCCCGCAGCAGCGAGCGAATTCATCCTCCTGCTACATCTCGCTTAACGCGAACGAATCGACGAGAACACAGCACTAGCCATACTGTGCCTCCATCGCAGATCGGTTTCAAGATAGGGCCCGCAGCAGCCAGCGAATTCAACTTCCTGCTGCATCTCGCTTCAACGCGAACGAAGCGACGAGAACACAGCACTCGCCACACTTTTCCCCCATCGCAGATCGCTTTCAAGATAGGGCCTGCAACTGCGAGCGATTTCATCTTCCTGTTACATCTCGCTTCAACGCGACTGAAGCGACGAGAACACAGCACTAGCCATACTGTGCCTCCATCGCAGATCGGTTTCAAGATAGGGCCCGCAGCAGCGAGCGAATTCATGTTCCTGCTACATCTTGCTTCAACGCGACTGAAGCGACGAGAACACAGCACTAGCCATACTGTGCCTCCATCGCAGATCGGTTTCAAGATAGGGCCCGCAGCAGCCAGCGAATTCAACTTCCTGCTGCATCTCGCTTCAACGCGAACGAAGCGACGAGAACACAGCACTCGCCACACTGTGCCCCCATCGCAGATCGCTTTCAAGATAGGGGCCCGGGCGGCCGCGCTAGACAGCCACCACCGGTGTATGGTTGACCACGGTTCATAATGGTTCGACGCGGATAGATAAGGCACTAAAGAGCGATAACGGCTTATAATGATCGGAACGCCATCAAAACACCTGGCGCCGCCACCCGCAGTGGTTTGTTGCGTCATCAATTCTCCTCGCGCCGCCGTCCGCCCTATTTCTTCTCGCTACAGCGCCGTCGTTTGTACGTGTCGGATCAAGTTTCATATCATTCATAATAACACCGGGCTTCATGGGTATGCGAAAGTAACACAATGGTTACGCATACTTAAAGACAACTCCCAGAGAAGTTTGTGCGTAAGTTTTTTTCTTTGTTTGCATTTTTAGAACTTAGAACCATTAAATATTATTTTCGAAAAATCACTATTTTAACGCTCCTAATATGAATATTCTGCTAAGGCTATACTGTAAATTTTAGCATTTAATAATAGGTCACACATTGTGTATTTACTAAATTCGTGTGAATTAAAAAAAAGAAGTGACTATCTCAACCTCCACCTGTATAAACATACGCGGTATTGTGGATGCTACAGTCGGCGTTCACCATTTCGCGAAATACAAATTGTTCTTCGCACGTGATAAGGATTCGGGATCGGAAGGCACTTGTGCCTTGCGAGGTCTACGAGGTAAGCCGAACGATACGGCAGTGAATGTAGAGACCAGTCGGTGGCCTTTGCTTAGCAAAAGTCACTTTTGCTTTTCCTAACGCTTCACACTTTTTGCAAGCCGGGAGACTCATCACCATCAGTATCACCAGCATATGCACAGGCTACTGCTGCAGGACTAACGACCGTCCTGCTGTGATCTGTAGTTATACCGTTATACCCCTGCCTAGCGTAAACGGGATCTGTGCTATCACCTGTAAAATGTCTAATACCACCCACTCACCCAATCCTCTCAGATTTCATAAGATTTCACAAGCGTGGAACTGGCTTAATTTTTTATTTCTCTGCCGCCGGCAACCCATTTTTATTCTCTAATAGGCCGACGGTTGCATGTTCTAGGCATTCCATGACCCGCCTAACTCCAATTCCTTCTCTTAATCTTAACTAGTGAATCCGCTTCCTGCATTTGACCTCTATTCTACGGCAACGGCTGCCATAATTATATTTTTTTAACAGCGGAGTTGTTTAAGGTCGAGGATGATCCCTGCGGAGCGACGGTGTTCACAGTTTCGAGCGAAGTTGAGAGAGTGTGAAAGGAGGAGAGGATGTGCAGAGAGAACGAAAGAGATACAGAGAGCGAGAGAACTAAAGAAAACAAAATGAACTTTCTTGGCGAGACGGGCTTCGAACTCGGGTACCCACAGTCCGAAGGCGAGCGTCTTAACCACATACACGCTTGCAGAACTTGCATTTATGAGAACCACATGGTTGCATTGTACCGACGATTGTAACGCAACTTACTATGGGCAGAGAAAGAGAAAATGAGAACGAGAGAGAGACACACAGAGAGAAAAAGAAACACTGATATAGAGAAACGCAGACAGAGAGAAAGAAAGAAGAGTCAGAGAGGTGGGATTTGAACCCCGGTACTCATGGTCCGAAGGTGAGCGCCATACTCACTACGCTATACACCCGCGCTTGCAGAACTCCGCTGTTTCATCAGATTTCACAAGCGTTTAACTGACTTAATTTTTTATTTCTCTCCTTTATCGCCCGGGAGAATTGCGGCGGCAGCCGTCTACGAAGCTCTGCTTCGTTCAACCGCACTTTGCGGTCCCCTAAACACAAACACTCTCCACCGCTTATAAAGATAACTCATGTTTTCCATGCGCAGTTTCTTCTACTCTCTTGATACGCTTCGGAGGCATGATGACTACGATTCACTACTGTATCAGGAGAAAGAAAGAGAGAGCGCCCCTGTGCTTTCTGCCGACTGAATCCAGAAAGCGTAGAGCGGTTCCGAACAAAACGCCATTCCACATTTCCGCATCTGAGAGTGCTGTTTGCAGTAACTGCCACTGCCTCAAGCCGCAGCGTTGGACGATATAAAATGTCCGTGACTGTGTTGTAAGGTTTCTGCAGCTTTCGCGAAAGGCACTGTTAAGAGTCGTCATACAAAGGGTAGCGTATGCTGCAGCAAAGCATTTGATGTGGCGCTGTACACAAAGGTGCATATGGAGAGTACGTAGTTGGTGAGTTATTATAGGCCAACAGGTCGAACGCGGGAAAACAACAGTTTAAGGACACGCAGCATTGCAATATAGGGTTAGAAGTTGCTTCAATGTAGAAAAAAGAGGGAAAAAGAAAACGAAATACAGCGAGACGTGCGTGTGAGCTGTTTGGTGCCTTATAAGACGAAGAAACAGTGTGAAGACGGGACAACAGCGTCCTGAACAACATGATGTTGTGTCCTTTATTAGCTGTTTTACCGTCTTCGTGCAGTTTCATTGCCATTATAAGTGTTACCTATGTGGTGATATGGTCTGCTAGCGGAACAGTTCGCATTCTTCTTTTTTTCTTATTTGACCTTACCAATACCAAAGCCCAAGGAAGCTTTCCAGAAACGACTGCCTCCGTAAATACAATTGCTTTGGTCGCCACCCGCAGTGCATGCCTTGCTTTCGGTGGATGGTAAGGCAATGTTGAATACGAGGCAAGCGCAGAGCGTTAAACAGTAAAACACAATCAGCAACCACTTGTCGTAGAAAGAAATTTTTGATATTTACAGATATTATCACAATCTTGGTGCCCGAATTATTTATTTGCAATGGCCAAACTTGTTAGTGGCCCACGAACACGTAAAGTGTTAGTGGCCCACGACCACACCCTTCGAGCTAAAGCGTCTCGCCGGGTGTGGTGTTACAAATTGAACGTTGTCAGAAAGCGGTAGACCAAATATCGATTAGCATGGTTGAAAAGCAAGCGAAGTTAGATAATCTTGAAAACAGAAGTAGGCGTAATCACTTGACCATCTATGGGCTGCGGGAAAGTACCAGTGAGACGCCTGAATCACTGCGTTAAGTAGTTCTAGAGGATGTTTTTAATTCTAAAATGGGCGTCACGTTAACGAGTGTCGAAAGAATTCACCGCATTGGAACGAAGAAGCGAGGCAAGAACAAACCGGTCATTCTACGGCTTTATAACTTCCAAGAAAAAGCGGAGCTCCTCAGGAATGCGCACAAATTAAAAGATTTTGGCTTATCACTTAGTGATGACTATTCGCAACAGGTGCGTGAAAAAAGGAAACACTTATGGCAATATGCAAAAGCAAAAAGAAGAGGATGGCCACGTTGTGAAACTGTCGTTTGATAAGCTTACCATTGATGGTAAAACTTATACTTGGGATACTGATGCGCAGGACGTAGTAAAAGTACGGCGCTCGTGATACGCCCAAAAAGAAATAAGAAACAAGCCTCGCTATGCCCGTGATGTTGTTTTGCTGATTATAAACTGCCGTAGTGTGAAGAATAAATTTCATGACCTGGATGGCCTTATCAAATCAGTAAACGCTGACATAGTCATTGGGTCAGAATCTTGGCTTGATGGAACAGTTTTGAACTCTGAGATGTTCCCGTGTAATTTTCATGCGTATCGAAAAGACCGGTCAAAACATGGTGGCGATGTTTTCATTCTTGTGAGGGATTCACTTGTGTCTGAGGAAATCTTTATTGATAACAATGAAACTGAATCTGTTTGGTGTCGCATAGAGCACAGTGACCGTTCTAGTTTTGTTGTTGGTGCTTTTTATCGTCCTCCGGTTTTTTAGCCAAGTGTTATGCGTCAGCTGAAAAAAATTGCCTGCAGTTTTTCTAAAGATTGTGTCGTTCTTGAGGGTGACTTCAATTTGCCTGACGCTGAGTGGACCAACGGCACCTGTGTTTTAAAAACTAACTCAACTACATATTGTGAATTGAAAACGTTGACTGACGTGCTTGGCCTCATGCAGTACGTTTCAAGACCTACGCGAGGTAACAACATTCTGGATTTGTTGTTCTGTAATACCCCTGATGTTGTTACCGAAGCAGATGTCATTCCTGGTATTAGCGACCACAACGCTGTCGTCGCTAAGCTATCTAAAGCTACTATTGAAACAGAGACATGCGAGTCGAGGAGAATCTTCTTTTACAATAAAGCAAACTACGATGCAATATCAGCGCAACTAGAAATTCAGTTTCTGTCGTTCGAATGTAGTGCAGATGAAACAAGCGTTGATCAGTTATGGTTAATGCTTAAAGAGTGCATTACTTGTCTAATTCAACGTCACGTTCCGAGCGTCTCAAGCAGTAAGTTAAGCAAGAGGAAGAAGCCTTGGATTAATGGGTATCTTATTAGGCTTATCAAAAAGCGCAAGAGGGCTTTCCCCCGATACTTCCAAAATAAATCTCCTTATAACTTCGACAACCTGAAGGACTTAACGGCACTTTATAAAATTAAATCGAGAGAAGCTAGGAAAAAGTATTTTGAGGGCTTGGCTACTGAATTTCCTAATAAAAAGAGGTTCTTGAAGCATATGAAACGCTGTGGTAGCGAGAAAGTTAGTCCGCCAAGTCTACGTCATGATGGTTTGACAATTTCTGAGGATAGGGATAAGGCCACACTTTTCAATGACTTCTTCAGATCGGTCTTTCGCCCTGATGCACAGGTTAGGGTTGAATGTAAAAGAGAACAGTGTTTGCCCATGGAGCAGGTAGAACTTTCTTTCAATGGCATATATAAACTATTACAAAACGTTGACGAAAATAAAGCAACAGGACCAGATGGCATCTCTCCAAGGGTTTTGAAACGTTGTTCTGAGGCAGTAGCTCGTTATCTTTATGATATATATAAAAAATCACTAGCTGAAGGCAGGCTTCCCGATGACTGGAAGGTTGCTAACGTCCCTGTTTTTAAAAGTGGCTCTAAATTAGAAGTGTCAAATTACAGACCTATTTCCCTGACATCGATTTGTTGTAAACTACTTGAGCATGTTCTATGTTCCGCCTTAATGAATCACCTGACTTCTGTTGGATTTTTTTATCCTAGACAACACGGCTTTCGAAAAGGATTTTCATGTACAACCCAATTAATTGAATTCTATCACGATATAGCGTCGGCTTTGGACAAAAGAGGACAGATTGATTGTTTATTTTTAGATTTCCAAAAAGCGTTTGATACGGTATCACATTCAGTTTTGATACAAAAGTTGCAGAATTTAAACATTGACAAAGCCGTTTGCAGATGGATTACGGATTACTTAACATCAAGAAAACAGAGTGGTTTTAGGTGGATCATGTTCATAGTTAGTTTCTGTCACTTCAGGGGTACCACAGGGTTCTGTATTGGGCCCACTTCTTTTCCTTGTGTTCATAAATGATAATTCGGATGCAATCAAGAGTAACATTAGAATGTTTGCCGATGATTGTATATTGTATACTAACTTGATTGACCAAACGGATTCCACACAGCTTCAGGAAGATCTTAATCACGTAGAGGCATGGTGTAAAAATAATGGCATGGTACTAAACAGCAATAACTGTGTTCACGTCAACTTTACTAAAAGGGTCAATAGGCTAACGAATCAGTACGTCTTAAACAATGAAGTAATTAGGAAGGAGAACAAATACAAGTATTTGGGCGTTACGTTTTCTGAAGAAGGGACTTGGTCTGAACAAATCAACAGTGTTGTTAGCAGGGCAGGAAAAGCCCTTGGCTTTCTTCAACGAAACCTTAAACATGTGACTAAAGAAGTTAAACAGACCGCATACCATGCCTATGTCAGACCTATACTGGAATATGCCTGTCCTGTGTGGGACCCGTTTCACAAGGTACATATTGATGCACTTGAACGTATTCAGTGTATTTCAGCCAGATTTGTTCTGGGGAGGTATGGTCGGTACGAAAGTTCTACAGCCATGAAAACAGAACTTAAGTGGCAATCTTTAAAAGAGCGAAGACGTAATCTTAGACTTAAGTTTTTTTATTGAATTTATAACAAGCAAACCGGAATCAATGCTTCAGATTATCTACGACCGGCGCATTATCAGTCCTCCCGTTTGGATCACAAATTTAAAGTTCGGCCATACACCCCCAGGACCGATTTGTTCAAAAATTCATTTTTCCCTAAAACGATTTCTGAATGGAATTTGTTGCCACCAGATTTGGTTGGCCGCAAGACTGCGGATTTATTTTATGAATGTTTGTGCCCCCCGCAATAATGCCAACAAAGGCGCTGCGGGTAATTTCAAATAAAAAAAGAGAGCAGTTCACGCGTTCTAACGCCTGTACCTTTAGCTAAACCTTCTAAAATGAAACATTTATTCAGTCCATCAAAGTGCCACATTCAAATGAGGCATGACCTGCTGTAGCATATCTCGGTTTTATTATTGTTCTGATTATGTTCAGTGTCGGTGCAATGTCTTTCACACTGCGTCGTTCGAAATGCTCGGGACTAGCGTCTATAGGGTTGAGCTGCCTCTGTGAATTTACGCTATTCTTTGCTATTTTTTTTCTTTCTTGCAAAGCATCACGTAGACCCAGCATGTTTTTCGAGGAGCCCGAAGTACTGGAAGAACCTGAGCCAGGTAACTGCTTGAGTTAGATTGCAATAGTTACGCCCTTTGGGGTTTAGGAAATTATTTCCCTACTGCGTCATTTGTTTATGAAGGATGCAATATGGAAAGATTCCTAACGGGGTTTGACTAATTCCAAATTTAACGAGTTCAGGCCTGGTTACGCAGGCATATTTTGCATTTTGCCCCATAAGAACACGGTCACTCCTCAAGCGTTGCCGTAGCTTCAAAAGCCAGTGCCGGGCGTTGTAAAGCGTTCAGAAAGCTATACTGTCACAATTGGCTCAGCTGCAGTTCATTTTAAAAAATTCAGCATTTCTCGCAATTTACGAGGCAATATAATGACGATATTCGTTATCTCAACTATAATGCAATATTGAAGTATGGCGCTAAGCCTAAATAGAAGCTCTATTATATATTTCCATATGAAAAGGGCATGCTAGTGTCTGCGCCTGATGTGTTCACAGAAAGAAACAGTAATGGCCATATATGTGCCTCCTGGAAAGTCAAGAAGCAAATGAGAAAAAGCACATAAGTGAAAAGTGCATGTTACAAGGAGTTCCAGCTAACTTGCGCCACGCTATGAAGAACGTCAATGGAAACTACGCAACTGCTGCCAACTCAAAGTTGTTCATTCTCCCGTTAAGCAGCTGACAGGGTCTTTGGCACGAGCCTAATTTGACAGTCAAGCGAATATAAGTTAGCTGAGTCCTAAAATAGTCCGATCAAACGGAAGAACCTTCAAAGAAAAGGTAGAAGACCCCATTCAGAAACGTTCAGTCAGCTTGTTTCCATTGTCGTAGGGTCATTTATTCATGCAACGGAGCAACAACGATAATCCAGGCGGTACCGGCCAAGCACGAACACTGATCTCGCGGACAGCGACAGACCCAAGGCAATTCTTCTTCTTCTTAACTACAACATGAGAGTAGCTTCTCTGTATTTACGTTTTCCAAGCTCCAAAAAATGGCGCACGAGTTCAGAAGTACTACGTAAGTAAACGCACGCGTCCAGTGGTATTATAGAGTCGTCAAACAAACTACGAATGAACAATCTGCGTTGCGCGCGGACCGAACGTACGAGTAGGCCGTAATATTGAAAACGGTGGCACTGAGACGATGGCAACGCAAATGTCGTGTGGGGAAGTATCACCAGTCACGGCGGCGAGCAGGTGCGCGATGGTCTGTGTAGGTAGTGTGTCGGCATCTCGAAACGTCGCGTAACGGACTTTCGGGACATTTGCTATATTCCCTCAACTAAACTATTCATCAGACTTATATCAGACGTATGACTTCTGTAATTGCTGACGAAGGTTGTTTTCTGTGCTTTGTTACAGAACCGTAAGTATGAAAACAGTATTCGTATATATATATATATATATATATATATATATATATATATACATACATATATATCTTCGCGGGCCCTGATGCTGCTGGCCTTTAAGACTTTCTGGCATTGAGAACCGATTATGCTCTGCGTGTCAGCGTGTCGGAGCGCTCCCCACACCCCCCTCACCCTTCTTCCGCATTCTTCTACACGTAAAGGTTTCGTTCCGTTTGAAAGCGGACTGTGAGAAATAGAAGAAATACCGAAAAACTGAAGCAAAAAAATCGTGGCAAATTGGAAGAATGAGCGTTTAGTAAACCATTAAAAGAACACAAAGCTGGCCAAGTTGGTATGAATTTATGATTTGAAAGGTTAGGCGGGGAAGTATCTGATATACCACAGGAACGGACAGGAACACATGAGCCGACAGCTTTGTTCTCTTTTTCGTTCCACTTGCGTCCACGTTTTCTACACTTACTCTTTCACATCGTGTGTTTAGTAGTATCCCTGCTGTCTAGAGTTTCTTTTAAGGAATGCTATTTCCTAAAAAGAAAAGTAAACGCAGTTTTCCGACGCTACCTAGTGTCCTGTCATCGCGTTGTTTTGAGAACACTTCCTGATCAAACCAGCGATGTTCTAACAGTGTCGAAGTTTCCATCTGACTGGGGTGCCGAACTCTCTCCAAAACACTCTCCGTTTTGAATGTTACGAACATGCTTATTGGTACTGCTTCTTGACGCCGAAGATATCGCGCCATGTACGGTATAGAAAGTAAATTTATGAAATGTCAGTACTAGACAAATGCTAATAGCGTTGACCTGCATTCTCTCGGAATTGCGTGGTGCGATGTTTATTTCTCTCGTACTGTGTGCCGAGGGGTCTATAGCTATCTTCCCATTGAGGCAATAACAAACGACAAAAAAAAGAAAACCACTTTACTCTGCAGATAATCGTAATTGAAAACTGATTGTAGTGGTCAGCACTCTCGGCATGGCTGTGTTTTTTCAAAGTGTCTCGTATTCAATTCAAGCGTTCAAACTGATATTTAAAAGATGCGCTTTCCTGTTGAACAATAGGTTCAGTATTTTAAAACTTTTCAAATGTTCCACATCTTAAGCGAATGATATGAATGGGATATTTTTTATACAGTCGTATTGAATAGCTCATATTCTTTACATGCGATTAGTTAGCTTATAAATTAGGTTTAAGTATGCAGTTTATTTTAATATGTTTTAGGGGCATCACTTATATTCGGAAGAGTTGTAAAGCGTGCTCAGAAATGCCCCAACATACTTTTTTTACGACGTGACGTTTTTTTCTTTTTCCCTGGGCTCTGGAAAACGGGGCCCAATTTTCAAGAAATGAGGTCACTACGCGCTTGCCCTTCTGGATTGCAGCACTCTCAGTCGTGTTTTCAAAGGATCAAGCGCGCGTGCCTGTCACAAAACGAGAGAAATTGGGTACACGCCGTTTAGTTTTACAAATCTTCCTATTAAAAATACTTGACGGGCATTTCACGCTAGTGTGTACGTACGCCGCCAGGTACGTTTCTCTATGAGTACCGCGCCTCATCCAACGTGCGAAGATCCAGATCAAGCCGCACCTGTTATAAACGTATTCTTGCACTTGAAGTTATGTAACCGAACAAACTGCTTGTTAGCATAAAAAAAAACTCCACTGCTCTTAAGAAATATCGTGCGACTAGCGCACTACGCAGCTGAACCACGAGGAACCACGCAACGAGCAGTTTACTTCCTCAGTAAAGGCAACAGCAGCGCCGTAACACACAACCCAGCGAACGGGGGAAACAGTTTTTAGTAGGACACGGCGCAATTACGCGTCGGCAAAGTCACCCCATCCCTCTATCTTGAGGCACATGTGTCCAGCTTCTGACCTCACTGGCAGCAGGTGTACTATAACTGCTAGAACGTATATAAGCGTGTATTCACTCCTCGCAATGCGCATGACCGTGCACGCAGCGTGGTGGACGCATGAGTCTGAACTCTAAATGAAACGTTGATACAGGCGCCCGTTTATAACCGTTCAAAATCGTGCCCCTTACCCACAGTGGTGGCTTCGCGGTTATGGCGTTGCACTGCTGAGCACGAGGTCGCGGGTTCAATTCCAAGCGGCCTCATTTTGATGGGGGCTGAATGCAAAAAAAAGGAAGGAAGCAAAAAATCACACTCTCCTGTATTTGGATTTAGGGGCACATGAAAGAACCCCAGGTGGTCAAAATTTATCTGAAGTCCACCACTACGGCGTGCCTCACTACATGGTTGCAGCCCGCAAAGCCCCAGAATTTAAATAATCTTTAAAAAAATTGCCCCATTCCCGTGGCGTCCCCGCTGGACAGCGTTAGCATCTTTCAGTGGCACTCCGAACAGTTTCCTACTAGAACTTCTAGAGGGCGCAACGGTCGTTCATCTTCCAAGGGAACGATGGCTAGGCTATAGTTGCATGAACTTGTCTGATATTGGCGCCTTCCTGGCTTCAGTCGTTCTTGCGGGTTTATTTGCTACGCTTTGCCTGCCTTTATTGTCATAAATAACGAAGCAGTCCTAATTTTCTAAACGAAGAAGAGAACAAGACTCTGCGTACGTGCATAATTACGGCGGATTGATGCATTTATAACGGGATGTTTTGCTGAAGATGATCAATTGGCGAAGTCACGAAGCCCACTTCAAGCCACAAGGACGAAGGTCGTTAAAATGCAAATGTACTAACAATAATTCGGCGTGCTGGTTGAACCGGAGTCTCGCTGTTCCCACACAGACACTAATGTCACAGTTTCCTCTAGCAATTTTTTACGACACCTTATGGCACACTCAAACTGCTGTAGTGCCTCTGTCCGGCGATGATTCCCAAGCCCATGATTCCCATTGTGGTTTAATGATTGCAGCACCAGATATCCTTCTGGTAATGTCAGTGCGAAACTCTATGTTCACTGTAAGCCACTGAGCGACGTCAGCCCCCTTGTTGTGCAGATGCAAAACACCTCACTACTAAACATCATGGCGATAAAAACAGAGCAAAACGCCTCGTGTCGGTTGATTATTTTTTTCATCATTCGCCAGCTTCGCACACACGCGCACAAAATAAAACGTCACGGAAATGGAAACAATGTTATTGTTTCCCAGCGGACGCTAAAAAATTTCCTAATTCATGCCCTTAAATGAATATTCTTATTGTTTGCGAACAGATGTTACAAATTCTCCAGCTTCGATCATGCCTTAAATGGAATATATAAAATTTGCATAGCTAAACACATTTGATTGGCAAACTAATCGGGCTACAAAAAAAGAAACGAAAAAAAAAAGATGAATAACTCATGTTGAATACACATCTCATTCGTTTATCTTGGTTTCAATCGGTACCACCTATTTTTTTATTAGGTTTGATTCAAGTTACGTGAAAACTTATTTTTCGCTGACTGCAAATAATTCGCTTGAATAAGCTTGCCTTAATCGTGTCCCTGTCAGGTTTGTGGAACTGTCTTTCCTTTTTTTTTCTTTTTCGAGTAAAGATACTTCGACACACAAAAATAGAAATATAGATTTCGTACAATATGAAAGGGGAACATCTGCTAAAATGAAAATCGATCGAAATTTGCTAGACCAAGACTCTATTTTTTTTGCTCACTTTTTTTTCTTGTTTCTTTGTTTGCAACACCTCAAAGACCCTATTGAAGGGGTTTTACATAATACTCGTAAACATGTGTACTCTCTTCAGTTATGAGTGGAGCCCAGGCACACGTTTTAGTTGCTGCTTTTTTTTCTTTTTCAGATATTTTGTGTGCTGGCGGAAATTCCTGTTGGCCTTGGCCCTCATCATGATTACCATGCTTGCCCTGCTGGTGCCCACCATGAAAAAGATCCGCAGAGGTGAGACTACGTAGTTGGCTGTTCGTCCCTATAAGACAGCCCAGCGATGTGGTACACGTCAGATATTCGAGGCTTAGGTTTTAAGGCGTTTTCAGGCACGAAGCATTCATTGTATACCGGAACCTTCTCTAGCGTGTTTTCTTCAGATTGTTACCGAAATGTATAAGCAGCTGCTGAGATCTGCGAAATATATATTGAAATCGCCTACAATCTGCACAAACTTATGCGGCGAACTCGAGCGTATGCTTTTTGAGAACTGCTTTTATGCGCATTTCAGCTGCAATTTCATTAATCATTGTCATGACAGGATGCCCCTATACACCGCGTGTTACTTAGTTTGGATTCCAAGCAAAAACCGGAGATCTCATTAGACCTGATTAACTAACTGTGCTACTTGGTATACAAAGCTAGTTTAACGTCTTGCAACTCTACCCTGTGTCCCAGCTAACGTTAGCCAAGCTGTTGCCAGAAAAAAATGAAGAAAAGAACGCGGTTCAAGATGCAATTATAAAACATATGGTGTTTGTTCATCGCAGTTTTGACCACTGAACACAGTAGATTTTATAACGGTGACTTGCACCATATTTTTTTCTTCCTCTTTTACTTAGAATAGCTTGGCTAAGGTTAACTGCGACACCCTATATACAGGGTTTTTTTTCTAGACCATAAAGATTTTTTATAAATAGGTAATAAGAGCAGCGAACGGTTTTGCAGACGAGTTCCAAGGCGAGGCCGACATATTCTGTGGCTAATTACGTGAGCTTCAAAATACCAGATACCAAACATTTAATAATTAGCCTTTTTTATAATTGCCTTGGGAGAAGTTGTCTAAATGACAAATTTGGAGGCAATGAGATTTTTACGCATACGCATCTCTTAAATATCTTGAAAATCGCACCTAAATCGAGGTATTTATCATCTAATTCCAAAGCTCAATCGAAACAATATCTAGAATGAGGGCGCCCCTGCGCGTCAGGCGGCAACGCCCCGTAACGAAGTGTGGCGTGAAGTTTGAATGATAAGTTGACGCGGCAAATCCTGATCCGACACACCGTCGCACATGTTTGCCAGGCAAAGCGTGCGGTATCAATAGCGGCCACGACTGGCCGAGACGTTCGGTTTTAAATTTCTTCGCGCTTGTCGTTACGGGGTGGTTCGGTCTGATATGATAGCGGGCCGCATTTTAGGCGCTCCCGCGGGTCTCGGTTTCGATATTGCCTGAATTTACCGTTGAAACTCGATAAATATTGCCACGTTGTAGTGATGGTCAAGAACACAGTAGCAAAACTGGGAATGACGACGCTAACTCTTATTGGGCGACCTTGTGCCCCAAAAAGCAAGTGACATTCAAAGCACAACGATAGCGGTGAACACAATCAGTGATCGTCGAAAATCTGATCAGCAGGTCAAGCGTGTCACCTTTTATACATGACTCGTCGAAGGTTCCAGCGTAATCGCTGGTGCCCGCGTGTCTTCCAGAAAGTACTACACAATTCGCGTCACGCCTGCAATCAGATTACACAAGGTTCGGTGACAACAGACAACAGATAGGGCCATCGATAACATTCGCGAAACTTTCGATACATGCAGGCGCGTCCTGCGCTGAGCGCTAGCGTTTAACATTTGTTAGCCGGGGAAAAGCGGTACCCCGAGAAAGATAAACAAGTGTACGTGCGCGTGTCAATGCCCCCCCCCCCCTCATAAAAAGCATCGTTTCGATGCTGCAAACCAATAGAATGGCACGTACACACAAGCGGCAAAACGCGCGCGGCGCGCCGCCGGCGGCAAGACGCGTGCCGCAAAAGCAGCCGCGAAACGTGTTTTTCTTGTCGCGGCAGGGATCGCTCCTGGACCGATTTCTTGCGGTTTGGCGCGTGCCGCGGATGAAGGAGACCAATGAGAGCAGCCCGCTTCCGTGACGTGCGCGCGGGAAACTGGTGTCATGCGGACCCGCCCGACCGCTTGTTTCGTACTCGCGTCCCGTGTAAGCCGAAAACTCGTTTCGCACTATCGTCTGCACGCGTCTGCTCCCGGACGGAGCTGATGGATAGTTCGAGAAGGGGAGAGGAGTCTATGCTGTCACGTGACTGCCGCAACGGCGCGCCGCCGGTTGGTGTGGTCGCTTGCCGCAGCTGCGTTTTGCCGCCGGCGGCGCACCGCGCGCGCTTTGCCGCTAGCGTGTACTTGCCAGAAGAGTGCAGAACAAAAGTACCGGCCGTAGTAAAGAAAAGCTATAACAAAACAACGAAGAAACAAAGTCCCGAGGTTCGTCATCGGCCGTAGCAACGCTTAAGACGCACCACGGGGTAGACTTCAGGTCGTGTGCACCGCCGCTGTGATTGCGACATACAGTCGGGCACGACCTCATAGTCCAGTGCGATAATACGTCGGATGATCTTGTAGAGTCCGAAATAGCGTGGAAACACTTCTTCACTAAGTCCTCGTCAGCGTATCGGAGTCCGGACCCAAACGCGGTCGCCGGGCTGGTATTCCACGTAACCTCGTCGAAGATTGTATAGTGTCGGCTGCCCTTCATTTGCTGGCTCTTGATGCGCAGGCCGGTAAGTTTTCGTGCTTCTTCGGCGCGCTGCAGATAGGCGGCGACGTTGAGATTATCTTCGTCGTTAACGTGCGGCAGCATAGCGTCGAGAGTTGTCTTCGGGTTCCTTCCGTAAACCAGCTTGAATGGCGTGATCTGCACTGTTTCTTGCATAAGCGAAGGTTACGTAGGGAAGGAACGCATCCCAGCTCTTGTGTTCGACGTCGACGTAAGTACATGGATAACATGTCGGCGACGGTCTTATCCAGGAGCTCTGTGAGGCCAGTCGTCTGCGGGTGGTAGGCGGTCGTCCTGCGGAGACTTGTCTGTCGGTATTGCAGGATGGCTGGAGTAAGCTGCGCCGTAAAAGCAGTTCCTTTGTCGGTGATCCGGACTTCTGGGGCACCAAGTGATAACAGGATGCTCTCGACAATAAATTTCGACACTTCGGCAGCAGCACCTTCGGGTAGGGCTTTCGTTTCGGCGTAGCGGGTAACGTAGTCTGTAGCCATTTGACGACGTTCCATTTGTTCCCGTATGTTGACGTCGGAAATCGCCCTAACAAGTCCATTCCAATCTGGTGGAATGGCCGTCAAGGTGGCTCGATCGGCTGCAGCAATCCCGCTGGCATTGTTTGTGTCGTCTTGCGTCGCTGGCAGTCGGCATGTCCTGACGCAGTGGGCAACGTCGGCGATCAGGCGCCGCCAGTAGTACTTATCTTGTATCCTCGATAACGTACGGGAGAATCCGAAGTGCTCAGCGGTCGGATCGCCATGTTGGGCTCGCCGGCGGTCACCTGAGAAAGATAAACAAGTGCACGTGCCAATATCTCGAATTAGGTGCGACTTTCAAGATTTGTAAAGAAATTAGGGTGTATTAAAATGGACTGCCTTCGAATTCGCAATTTAAGCAACTGCCCCTAAGACACCAATAACAAAGTTGAATAATTTTTTTGTTAATTAGTCTTCTGAAGCTCATGTTATTATCCGAAAAGTGTGTCCACCTTACCTATAGGAACCCCTCTGCAAAAACGACACATTCGCTGCGCTTATAGCACTTACATTAAAAAAAATCTGTATTGACTAAAAGAACAATACAGATAAAGAACAATACAATACAGATAAAGAACAATACAGAAATATGGCCTTCAGCAAAGGCCGTATTTCTCCTCAAGCTCTTCGTATCCTCCGCCAGGCACCACACTCTAAAGAAAGCATGATCTCCCTGACATGGATCCCGGCCCACGCGGGCACTGTCCACCCACACCTCCCCAACCTCAACGAGGTCACCCACTCCATTGCGCGAGGACTAGTCAACCGCGCCGGTGACACTGGAGACGAGTTGGACACTAGGGACAGTCTGACTACTTACAACGGTCTCGTCAAGGCATTTTACCTTAGTCGCCGAACCTTCCCCCCACCTCACCCCAAGTTCAGCCGGGCTCAGGCTACCACCCTGCGTCTGCTACAAACAAATACGTACCCTTCACCCGCCCGCCTCCACCTTATATTCCCTGAAGTTTACAATACCCCCAACTGCCGGTGCGGTGGCACTCACCCGGCTACGCTTCCGCAGATGCTGTGGGAGTGCCCAGCACAGTACACACAAATTAACACCACGACCCTCTCGTCGAGGTTGCGTGAGGCTCTGCGGAGCTCCGCCCTCGACGACCAAACCTGGGCGACCCAGCACGCCCGTGAGGCGGCGGCGAGGCAAGCCCTCGACGTCCCCTCATGGGAGGCTTAGGCCCGGCCATCTTAAAGTGCTGGTTCCGAAATAAATGTTTATTCCTCCTCCTCCTCTAAAGGAAAACACCTTGTATACGTATAGGGTACTGTGCATATGATGCTGATTACACTTTCAGTGCAGGTTGTTACTATTTTCTTATTACACATTAGGCGTATGAATTAAGTAAGTACTGTAAAGTTTATTCAAGTTTATTCATCAACGATATCAGTTTACAGAAAAGTGCATACATAATTAGTACATACACAGGGAGTCCCAAAGTTAAAAACTGTCAGGGGGACTCCCATACATGAAAAAAAAACGAGATATAGATCAAGCATTGGTTACGGTGCTTTTAGAAACAATTAGAAAAAATAAGGAATAGTGCGAAAAACAAGAATATAAGGCTGTTTAGTAAGACAAAAAAATGGCAAAGAAAACTTCTGTAATAAACAAGCAATTCAAGTTCACAATGCAATAAAAATGGGGGTAATATACCATGTAGTATTATAGCTACGTCAATTATTATTATAACAATCACAAAAGTCTGTTGTTAGGATGAAGAGAGTTGTAAAAAATATTTCTTAACTTGGTTCTTGAATATATGTACTGTGGGTGATGATTTAATGGTATGTGGAATAGAATTCCACAGTTTGATTCCCGCAAATGTTGTTAACTTACCATAGTTGGTGCGCACTTTAGGTAAAAGGCGGTTATCGAGTTCAGAGAACATAGTAACGTTAGTATTTACAAAAGTTTGAATGATAAAGCCATCTATATGGGCAATATTACGAAATAACTTATATATCACGATTGTTCACTTAAACTGAAAGAGCTGATAAACAGGATGAATGTTTAAACTGCAATAAAGTGGCGTTGCATTGGATTGGAAATGGCTGAAAGTCATGAGTCGAAGCGCCTGATTTTGCAGGCGTTGAAGTTGGCTGAGGTGTGCGAAGTATGTGTTACCCCATGCTGATATGCAGTAAGATAAATGACTGTGAATGTGCGCATGATAAAGGGAATGGATAATGTGTGGCTGAAAATATGAACGGGTTTTGATTATGGCGCGTATTCCAAAAGAAATCTTACGTACAAGCGACTGCGCATGAAGATTGAATTTTAGGTGCCTGTCTAAAACTACGCCTAGAAACTTTGTGCTATCAGATATTGGTATTAGGTTGTTGTCGAGACATACAGATATAGATTTCGAAATTAGTGTCGGGAAAGAATGAAAAACCATGAAAACCGTTTTTAGCGGATTGATGCACAACATGTTCGTTCGACACCAGGAAGTTATGTTATGCAGATCAACGTTAACATTTCGCTGTAGCTCGTCGACATTATTAGGGCAAGTAAAAATAGTCGTGTCGTCTGCATATAATATACAGTCAGTAGTTGTCAAAACGTTAGGTAGGTCGTTAATAAATAGTAGAAACAGTAGCGGGCCTAGAATTGAGCCCTGAGGAACGCCTAGATTTATGTTTTTAGCAGATGAGAGTTTGCCGTCAATCTGAACAACTTGAGTACGATTGGTTAGATAGCTAGAAATAAACTGAAGTGGCGGGCCAGTTATGCCGTAAGATTCAAGTTTATGTATAAGAATTTGGTGATTAATGGTGTCAAAAGCTTTCGTTAAATCTATAAATACACTTCCAACCAGCAAGCCTTGGTCGATTGCCTTCTTGACTTTATCGGTGAAGGTTAGAAGCGCAAGCTCGGTTGAGCAACCCTGCCGAAAGCCATACTGTTTAGGTGATAGTAGATTAAATTTTGCTAGATAGGATGATAAACATGTATGAACTAGTCGTTCAATTATTTTACTAATAAATGAAAGAACACAAATAGGCCTGTAGTTATTCAGAAGTTCGCGATCGCCTTTTTTGTAAACAGGTGTTATTTCACCAACTTTCAGAGAATTGGGGAATATGCCTGCTTTAAACATTTTGTTAACAATATCTGCTATGATAGGAGACAGTTCATTAGAGACTAACTTGATACGAGATGGGTGAACAGAGTCTAGGCCAGGTCCAGTAGACTTAAGCGAAGATATAACATGAAGAACTCCCTTTGCAGTCGTAGGTCGCAAGTAGAAAGAATGAAGATGACGAGGCAATGTCGGTAATGGGGGATCTGCTTGAGAATCGCAACTACTACTGAAATGCTCACTGAAGGCATTCGCGATATCAGCTGGAAGACAGTATGTTTGTGTGTCAGTTTTTATTTTAGTTAAATGGTCACGACATTTATTATTTAAGAACTCGTTGATAACCTGCCAGTTGCGTCTCGTATTATTGCCATTATCCAAGATCTTGTTCTGAAAGTAATCTCGTTTGGCACATTTAAGTGTGGCTGCAAGTGTGTTAGAATATTTCTTGAAACGAGATTTAAGTTCACAGTTAAATGGCTCACAAATTACCCTTTTGTGGAGCCGATTTTTCTTCAAGATACATCGAAGTAGCGCCCTCGTGACCAAAGGTTTTCGAGGGGAACTAAAAAAACGAGTTATGGCAAATGTAGTAGTGCATTCGTGAATGCAGCGAGTAATTTCAGCCAAAAATAAAAACTTAGCAGTATATGCCTCCTGTTTGAACCAGTACTTAATATAACTGAAAAAACAAGAAGTTGCGTAGTTTCAGAGGTGGCGTTGAAGTAACGTATCTGCTTGACAGGCTGAGGTCCAGTTTTTTTTTTATATTCAGCAGTGTCTCTCACGTGGCGAAAACATTTTCGTCACTTATATCTGATTATGGGAAATGACCGCAACCTACGCCTCCTCACGGCCACTCGACAGCAAGATCTAATGAACGATCGCGTCACGCGCATAAAACGTTTATTGCGCGGTTCCTACACTACGTTCGTTCCGATTTTTATTTTTTATTTTTACATGTGCTCCGTAGTGCATGTAATAACGGGGGAAAGCACTTACTAAAACACACGACACCATGATTCGATGCATTTGCACGTGGCACTCCGACAGCAGTGATGGCTAACTGTTTCCAAACGTCGTGTTGCAGGCTTTTGCCCCGTTATGAAAACTGCCGCAGACAAAAATTTAAAAAAACAATTTAGTGAATTCGTATGCAACCTAGGCACCCAGCGTAACAATCTGAGATTTTACCGCAATGTTAACAAAATAACGGTCGGCTTGAGATAGTTTCTCCCCTTGTAATATATTATAACCACTGACTGCAAACTGCTCTGCTTCCTGCTACTTGATGTTTGTTGAAATTGGCGTTTCTATAAGCCAATTCTTGAGCGTTTTACGTACGGTATACTCTAACCTTTCATCTATAACGTATTGAACACAAACAGCCACTGCATTGGTCGTTAGAAAAGCGGTACCTGAGCCGCGTTGACACTGATTACCATCGAAGTGAGCTACTATATGTGTACTCTGGACAACGTTTGCGCAAAACCCCATCTATACAGGATTGAATACTTCAGTTAGACGAAGCAGCATCAAAGTAGATGTGTGTATATGCTACTGACACGGACCGGGAATGCTTTTAAACCTACGCAGAGCCACGACGCCTTAATTCGTGCTACCAATTTCGCAGTGTTTAGTAATGGTGTACCTAGCAGTATGCGTAAAGCAATTTTCTGAAGAAGCGTCAACTAATAACTCTTTTAATGACAGAGCAAACGGTAAAACAACGGCCACTCGCGCCGGTTCGCGAATGAAAACTGAAGACCACTTCAAAAGCGGCCAGCAAAGCTAACTGTTCGAAGAATTGCACCTCTCTGCTTTCATTAGTTCAATATTATTTTAATTTGTGCATTATAGTTTTGATTTTTACATCTTGGAAATTCTGAGAGGCTGCAACACGAACCAATTTCAACCAATGAATGAGTGGATCGTTAACGATGCGTAATTGCAGCATTGCTCTTTTTACGATAAGCACACGTGGTCACAGTATCGCGTCGAGTGGCACCCAATAGAATGCGTTTTCCTTGCTGTTAAAGTGTGCATCAACGCTGTGGAAGCAGATGCGCCAATTACAGCAATGACGAGCACGCCGATACGCGGGGGTTGCGCCGAAACAGGCACGCTGCGCCACAACACACATAGAGTAAGCACTGACACGAGGGAAACATGTATTTGGCTGTTCAGCGTGCTTATATGCTCGTCGTATCCTAACGTGAAACAGGGGGAAAACCAATGAGAAACGTCGGGCGTACTTCTAAAAAAAAAGAAAAGACAAACACTGCTGGATCCGTCTAACGTACCTTTCACTAACGTTGGAGAGAGCCGTCAGACGTACAGTCAACCAAAAAAGTTTACGGACTACGAGATCTTAGAAAACGTTAAATTCCCGAGCAGCCTGTAGCAGTAGCCTGTAAAACTGTGTACAACAATGTTGTTAACATATTCTAGTCGAGGCCCGAAATGCATATACCGGACTGCGTTGTGAGGATGCGGAGATATTTAGTTTTTTCTACGATTTCATGGCCGGTAATATTGCGTGGTTAACGGTACCTTTAGCCACAGCCTTTTTAGGGCGCAGCTCCGTTTCTGCGGCGAGCATGAAAGGGGGATGAAAGACGCGAGGAGGAAAGCGGAGGGGGAGGGTTCAGTGGATCCACGATGCGTAAAGCGGAGAAGGGTATGGCGAAAGCGTGAGAAGAAGAAGTGTAGTGCGGCGACGATGGCTACAAGATGGCGCCAGAGTAGCGCGTGTCGTCGGGCAGGTCTGTCGGCGGCTGCTGCTGTAAATCGCGCCCACGCTTCACCCACGTGCTGGCTCTCGTGATCTCCAGATTAGTGAGTCGGTCGCGCCACACATCACTCCATTTGCAACGTGCCCCACGAGACAGATTGTTCGCGCCAGCCAATATATGGCGAAATGAAAACACGTATGGAGCTGCGCTTAAATTTCGCATTAAGGAGTATCGCAATCGGCGAAGCATTTTTTTAATCAAGATCTGCCCTGCCAACCTACCATTCATATAGCGTGCGGAGTCAAGCTCACTCCATACCTGTCAAGATTTCGCACTAAAACACCAAGAACTATTCGAAATTAGCACGAAAGCTTACGTTTGTCGTTTTTGTCTGCAGCTGCTGCACCTAGGAAATGAGAGACGTAGAATATGTATTTAATGGCGTTCGTTGTTTCCCCTTTTCTCTTTCCCAGTTTCTCGCTGAGTGCGCGCTACTGTTGGTTATCTCAGCGCTTGATTACGCGAGTCTTATACTGCTTTCATTGCTCACCATTCGCTGTCCAAACACGCAGTGATTGCAGCCTGTGACGAACTGCCCTCTACCATTGGATCAATCGACGATTACCTGCCGCAAGAGGTGCAGACTAGTAAGTCAGCCAAAAATGCACACCGCAGCTTGAATTGCGAGTAACGTAGTTTATGCATTCTGATATTTGGTTGCTCATTCGGGTATTAGAACGCAAACAACAAGAAATACACAGTAGCGTACTAGCCCGCAGTGGGAGTGAAAAGAAAACGTCGGCTCTCCGTGAGGTTTGGGACCAGTCTGGTTTATTTCCAAAAGGAAAGCACGTTGAGGAATAGACTAAACGTATAACATGAAGGGGGCGTGTTGGCTGCGTGTCTCCCGCGGCGCGCGGGAGATAACATGCGGAGGTTGGCAGCGTACGGCCCGAGCGCCGGCCGCCAGCGCACAAAATATACAGCAAGGGATCTAACGGAGTGCCTTGCGTCCTGTGGGCTGGAAGTCAAGGTCCCGGCATCGGCGACCCGCACAACACAATAGGCTATTGAGGTGTTAAGTCACTGCGATATTTTGTGATGATGGCAGCCCTCCGAATTTGCCGAATTTATGTGCGGTGGCCTTGCCGATTCCTCAATGCATGATAGCAGGCTGCAGGCATGTCCCTCAGGCCGACTTCTCCACCTTTCTCTAATTAAAGATTCTTTCTCTCGAAAAAAAATCGTCCATAGTTGATTTCTTGCCATCAACGTCCAGAGTGGCAGTCCCTAAGGAGCCATAGCACCACCGGTTAAATTTGTCGCCCAACATATGGTGCAACGTCAAGATGACTAAAAAAAATACTGAGCATCCGGGTTTGTTTGTCTCAACATGCGCATCTGCGAGGCTGCTTCGTGGCGCAATCAAAGGTTTCCTACTCTAGTTCCCATCAAATCCAAATGCTCAAAGCAGCGTTGCCTGTTACAGCTTGTCTCGTCAATAAAGTAACTGGTTACATGTAATTGGTTGTTAATAAAAGTAAGTTAGCGTTATCGAGTAAATAAATTAATAAATTACGAAAGACAGAAAATTTAATTGATTACAAGTAAATCATTTCATGTAATTCGTTACGTACAAGTCTGAAATACATGAACAGTGGTCATTGATGAATAGCCTTTGAGTATTCACATATAATAATGAATTACTTGATTGCATTTTTGACTGTCACTTCTGGTTTACCCTAGCTGATAGTTATTAATATGTTTCAGTGAAACAAAACGCCACCGCATTATTACCTTACTTCCCCAACTGATTTGAATAACTATTCCTTTGCAGCGACCGTCGGTAACTTTCCCGGACATGACGCCGATGTGCAATTGGTTGCTCCAAAAAGTAAGCATTTAACGCCAAGCAATATTTCGGTACTTGGTCATTTTTTGGTCACATAGGTTGGCATAACATCTGGTCTCAGTAAGTTGGTTAGTTAGTACAATGCATGGACTATTATAAACGCCGTAGTGGATAACCCCCGATTTATCTTGACCATCCGGATTTCTCAAACGCACTTAATTCTAATTACATGATCATCCATTTTTTATTTTTTATTTATTTGAACATACTGCTACCTCACATTTGAGGCTGTTGCAGGAATGGGGCAGGATACATATTCAAGAGAACACAGTTCAAGTAGGCGCGGACATTGCATTCTGCCCCCATCGGGATGCGACCTCCTCCACAAGACTTGGCCTCTCAGCAACTTGTAACAAACTGCAACGAACCTCACATCAGTGCTCGCACCATGTCGAATCGGTCAGGAAGGTTCGAAGAAACAATGGCTACGTAAGACAGTTTTTTTTTTCACGCACCAAATTTCATACTATTACAGATGTCGTAATAATTGCAAAATACTCTCACGACTTCTCATCTTTTCTTATTTATTTTTTCTGTAATACTTTTTTACTAACGTGGGCATCTACCTCTCCTGACAACTAGGTCACGAAAAAAAAGATATGTTGATTCATCAATCAATCAAACAAAACTTATTCTGCACTAGAAACATGCGGGGTATCGGAGACAAAGCTTGACGAGCCTCCCGCCTCCTAAAGAGTTCCACAGCAAGTGAGCGGCTGTAGGCTTGTGAGCAACGCCGGTGTAGGAAGCAACATAACGTGCTACGTAATTCTATTCACTGTAAAAATTAAGTTATCGAAGAACCATACCTTTGTAGAACAGGAAGAGTTCAGCCGAGATATATCACCGTAATGGGGATATTCAACACAGATGTTGCGCGCCAGGAAAGTGCATCAAAATGCAAATCACTGATAAAAGTATTGACTTTTAAACGTGTTGCATACATGTAGAACCACTTCTGATAAGTTCGAATAATCTGCTGCGAGTTTGAATAATCTTTGTAACGCGTTTTAGTAAAACGAGTTGGAAGGAAGACAGCTTCGATGTTTGCTCTTGGTGACAGTATGTCGTCAGATAGCAGGTTCACTACTTTCATTCTTTTTCACTGTCTTTTACATCAGGCATAATTTTCAAGCGGCTTAATGGGTGCTTCCCACGTGTGCTAGACGTAAAATAGTTGATATTCGTATATTTGATTTGAATTTTGGGGTTTTAAAAGTGCCAAAAATACAGTTTGATTATGAGGCACGCCGTAGTGGGGGACTCCGAAATAATGTTGACCACCAGCGGATGTTTAGCATGCCACCGATGCATGGACACAGGCGTTTTTGCATTTCGCCCCCATCGAAATGCGGCCGCCGCGGCGGGGATTTGATCCCGCGACCTCGTGCTTGGCAGCGCAACACCATAACTGTCAAGTCATCGCGGCAGGTCCTTCGTATATCTGACGTTGCTGTTGCGAGTTCTCACGTGGCGACTGGATTCTGTAAGCTTGGCAAAACTCACTGAAAATGGGAAAATTCGTAATTATTTCTGCAGCTGTATGATTTTCGTGATTCTATAACATGCAAGAAATGTTATACGAAACTAAATTTTCAATACACGAAATCATTTGGTTCCTGAAGAGAAACAGCCGCGTTAAAAAGGCGATGCCATGAAATAGAAGGCATAAGAGGGAGGGAAAAGTTCGTGAGTGATAAGATATTAACCGCAAAAGAAAAAATCAACTAGCAGGCTTAGAAATCATCTTTTACGGCAAGTTAAAAAAATTACCACCACTTCTCACAGATAAGTTTGAAGAGCAGTTCAAAGAAGGCCAACTAGGCATTTCACCACGAAAAAAAAATAAGAGAGAGAAACAAAAAGGGGGGGGGGGATAAAGGAGAGGCGCGTATTAGCGAATTTAAACCTCCTTCTTCACTGGCGCTACTGGTATCACATACAGAGCAAGCAGTTCCTGCATAAAAAGTATATTGCGTTAAACCAAGTCAAATCGATTACATTAAATATACGCGAATACGCATTTAGAGTACTTTGTCAAAAAAAAACACACACACAATGGATTGAGGCTATTCTAGTAATTCTTTCGCTTCGTGTGTGTCGCCGGCCATGTAATAAGTCGAGAAAAAAGAAGCCCACATACTTTGCGAGTGTATATTGTGCGCATCATCAAATGGGCACCCCCCCCCCCCCCCAATGCCAATCCTTCTTCACTCTTTCGGCGCCCTTGTTGCTCAGACGTGCCGCAAGAAGCGATGGTCACCAAGCCAGTCCACTGCACGTACCACTGCCGCCAAGCGTCTGGCACTCCCGTCGGCTTTCCGCCGGACGGTCTTTGCGACTTCGTCTACTTCCAGAACCCGAAGGAGCTGTCTCTGACGGAGTACGGCAAGAGCGGCTGCTCCAAGCTCATGACCACCTCGGCCGCCAAGGCGCGAAAGACGCTGTACGGCATCAGCATATACATTACGTGCGTGTCCCGTACCCCATTTTTTTCACGCGGTTACGAAGGTGCAGAGCGACGATGGAGTTTGTTACTGCGGCCCGACCTCTATACTGCCAAATTTAGCTTATTTAGTTAATTATTTGTTCCTTTTCAATATCATCGCACACGTTTTTTTAAATATATATATATATATATATATATATATATATATTCATTCGAGGTTATGTTACACGGGAAACTACGCAGTATGACGTCGCAACCACACGTTTTTTAACCCAGAGACGTGCATCTGCGGTGTATACCAATGGCGCCGGGTCATTTCGTCCATTGATATGAACAGTGGAATAGCCGGAGTCATTGTTTTCTTCTCTCTCTCTAAATGCTTTTTATAACATACGCACTGAAACATGGCTATGTGGCGCAACAACCACGCCATTTGTTAGTTTGAGTTAAGAACAGCGAAGGGCTGGGGAGGAGGCGGTTAAGCGATGGGTTGCGATGACACTGGGAAGCCAGTAATGAACCCCGCGAAAGAAGGCGCAATGTCGAATGCATTCTGATCGTTAGCGCAGCGTAATATCACTGAACCCCTCATGCACACGTAGGAGTAACTCGGCCAATTACGTGACCTTTTAACGTCGATCTATGACACTCAGCGCATTGAAGCGGTCCACCATACAATAGCGGCGCCTGCGTGAAAACGTGCGCGCGCAAAAGCAGCTATGTCGTTTGGTATCGTGCATGTAATGGCCCTGCCCCTGCCTGTCACCCCTACAGCTTGAACATTTTCGTTGTTTCGAAGAGAACTCATAAATCAAGCGATTCAGTCAGAAAAAGATTTCATTATCATTTGTTCATACATATATTATAGACCCGCTATCCCTGAAAAGAACAGTGTACAATCATTGTATTCTACCACTACTAACATACGGGGCGGAAGCTTCTAGGTTAACAAAGAAGCTTGATAAGAATCAAAGGACGGCGCAAGGAGCGATGGAACGAAAAATGCTGACCGTAACGTTAAGAGACAGGATGACAGCGGTGTGGACTAGAGAGCAAACGGGGGTAACCGATATTTCAGTTGACATCAATAGGAAAATATGGAGCTGGGCAGGCCATGTAATGCGTAGGGGAGATAACGAGTTGACCATTAGAGTGACAGAATGGGTGTCAAGGGAAGAAAAGAGCAGTCGAGGGCGGCAGATATTTGGGTTGTGTGTGGAAATTTGCAAGCATAACTTGCAAATCAGCTAGCACAAGACAGGGGTGATTCGAGATCGCTGGGAAAGGTTTTCGTCCTGCCAGTCACCTTAAATATAGGATGATGATAGTGGAAAGTCAATTTCAAATACTTGATGGGGGAGCACATGCTTTGCTCGTAAAATAGGTAGTGCAGTATTGTCTTCAATGAGCAAACGTGTGTGCTAGACTATAGTTATTCAATATATTAAAGATTGTTTCTCGTATTTCTCACTCTCGCAGTTATTTTTCATTTTTACTGTTCTTTTTCGCTTATTTTAACTGGGAATAGTTGCGATGCTACTCATTTTTGCACGAATTGCTGGGTAATAGATCTTTAACAATTGTCCAACGCTTCGCTCTCAACCGAGTGTATTGGCTTTGAATGAGCTGTCTGTTGTTTTATAGTAATAATGCAGAAATCGTGTTCTTTTTGGTTTTGGTTTTCAGAATATTATTTATTTATTTATTTATTTATTTATTTATTTATTTATTTATTTATTTATTTATTTATATTGATATAGCATAACATCAACGTAAGCTGTCAGAAACCATGCATACAGGCAGCATTGAAAGTGAAAAGCATTGAATCAGGTGATCAGTGTCTGAAACTTGCGATTACAAGCACTAGCGTTGTAACCAACATGTTATCGCATCAAGTGTGCTTGCGTTGTCAAAGCGATGCATGTTTTTTCTTTCTTTTTTTTCACTCTCCGCCAGCGCTGGCTTGCGCGTGCTAGACGGCACAAAAACGATCACATTTTCTATTGGAAACACTCTGGAGCAGCAAGATGGATGCGGTGGCTTCACTTATGGTTTAGCCACAAGGCTTCGCACCCTCTCAACGAAACCCAAAACACACAGTTAACTGCATACATCCAAGGGCTTGGCGACGTTCGCTGTGTGGCTCGTTCACAACCTCGCACCCATTGCATCCTCCACCTTTAGGGTGCATGAGCTTCACCTCATTAGGAAGCAACAGCAGCACGTTCCAAACGCTCCCGCTCGGCATATCTGTAGCGCTGCTTTTGACAGTGCTTCGTTCTTCATTCAGTGTCTTATTTTCGGCAAGTCCCAGCTTGCAAAGCCCGGGATCATATATACCAGGCTGATTGCAGCAAATCATGCAAAGCTCAGCTACATTTCCTATATCCTCAGTTTCCTTCTCTTTTCTGCGAACTGCGTCACCGCACGCGTCCACATATAGGACTGCGTGAACATTGGTTATGAAACTTGTTTTGCGTAAAGTGAAAGATCATTGAAGTAACATGTACATCCAAACACGGCAAACTGCGTTACGTGGCCTCCGTACAGCGCTTTTCTTGCCTCCACCTCGTCGGCCGCACTGTACGCCCACTCAATCATCCACTCCATGCGCTCGTCTCTTTAACGTGCTATCTTTAGCTCGCAGTTACCGATAGGTTCTCGAGAGAGCGGTGCATTTTCGGGCGTACGGAAAAGTGATGAATGGAGTAAATTTGCCTATGGGATGAACATAATGAAGTAAATGAACCTAATGAATAGGCAAGTGAACCTATATTAAAATAGGTTTTTATCTAGACAAATTATGCGTGGCAGCGCAACGGAGATGCTCGCCTTTCGCATGCAGGACGGCTGAAAACAACGAGAAGGAACTAAGAACCACTGCTGGCCTCACCAAGTTCAAAGAGCTCTGGGACTCGAACGTAACCTGCCATGGAATCAACTTCCACATTACTCAGCCTGATGAACTGGCGAAGTTCCAGGGCTATTCGTTTCTCAAGGTGAGGAACGCGTTTGAGCTAGCATCTCAGCGGCAGCTCGGTATTGGGGGGTGTACAAAACGTTTTGCTATCGCAGGACAACCATAGGTACCAGAATTCTTTTTCGCAGCCTTATCTTACCGGCGCCGCAAACCTGAGGAGTGCATCGCATAAGACGAACGCTGGACTATGTGGTCACAACATTCGTTTTCAGGCAGCAATGCATGGTTTCGAGAAACTTTCTTTTTTTTCTTTCGAGCACTCATGGCTCTATATTCATTTTTTTTGTTAGGACACAATGAAAAATTTACTTAACGGATGTTTGTGCGAAGTGAACAATTTTTGTTCACGAATAACACAACTTTTCCGCCTACAAAGAATACAAGTGTAGTTTCGAAATAATATTTTACTACACTATACAAGTTCAGCGTTTCTCTCTGTAGAGTACCTTAAGGAAGGCAACGGTGGAATCACAGGAAGCGGAAACTGCCTGGCCTCTGCCAATGAACATATGCCTGAATAGTTTCACGAAATGTAGCTAACCATTCGGCATTACTGATTGCTTTACTCGGAGTGGTATGTGAAGGTGGGGTCATTTGAAAAACAAGCTTATGTGAACAACGCCTCCAAAATGAAAAGAGCGCGTCATGTAGACGAAGAAGCGTAATCATCTATGAACCGCGACGCTCCTTCGAAACAGTTCTTTAAAAAAAAAATAATCGGCGCCTAGTGTCACCTATGAACTGTTATATTCTCCTTGTCCTGGACTGCCTTCCTTTTTTTAGTTTTTACCTATCTATAAATATACCTGTAAGATAACAAACCAATTTGGCTCTACCAAGTTCAGTAATTGGAATATTCACACATGTAAAACGGTAGTGTGTAAAAAAATGTGCAAGTGCGTATGTGTAAGCATGCCTAAATATGACATATTGCTATGTTTTGTGGCGTATTGATCGCTGTTACACTCCTTTTGTGACGCATGTGGGTACGCAGCATCTAATAAGTAAAGGTATTATCAAACAATACCATTTTATTATCTTGAAATAATGGGATAGGCTAGTCTCTATAAGAGATATGCTTCGGATAATAAAGAAGCTAGAAATGTTGTATCGATTGTATTATTGAGTGATTAATTGATTGGTTGATTTTATTTTAGGCTTCCACGGGTGCTGTATTTGAATATCTCAATACGGTGATGAAAATGAGATATATTCAACTCATGATAGTGTCTAGTTGATGGAAGTGTAGCGGGTGTGATGTAGTTGCTGACTATAAGAAATCTTAGATAGTTATTGTTGGCGACGAGCAGAGAGAGTGGAAAGCTGAAGATTAGAAAAATTGGAACGAATGAAAAATCCCTCTGTAACGACGATAAATGAAGCGCATAGCTTTCTTCTGGGCATATGTAATCATGTGCGGTTTCATGCACTGCAGAGGGTGTGGTACCTGCAGCGCGTCATGGCCGGCCTCAGCGAGAAGATGTGGCTTGTGCCGTACAACCTCGCCGGCGTCTACCTCGTCTCGAATGAGTACAGTAAGGAAAGGAAAACCATCACCCAGGTTCTGACTCGTCTCTCCAGGTACTGTACCGTCGCCTCTTCGAAGGCTGCACAAACATTTGCCCCATAAGCAGCGGTGTCATGAGTTTTTGCACTGTAGAGCTCCGTTAGCTGTACAAGACCAATGGAGTAGACTCCATAGAGCCAAATTCAGTTTCTGAGTAGACATAAACAACAATGCCAGTGTCTACAATGTTGTGGAAATCTGCAGGGCTTACACTATGGAAACATGAAGGGAGGAGACTGTCGATGTTCCTTTACAATCTGATGAGGATGATGATTGAAGTGCCCACAACCAGTGATGTGCTCGCACGTAAGTAGAACACCCCCCCCCACACTTACACATACGCACGCACATACGCAGACACTCACGCATGCACACACACACACACACACACAAACACACTTCTTGGTAAAAGGTGAAAAATATATCTACCAAATGCGAAAAAAATAAAAGGGCTCCTTCCCGACTTTTCTTGTTCCTCAAAATAATATTTGCACACAGTTAGGCTGTCAAACTATCGTGAGAAATAATTGAACTGATTCGGAGAATTCCCGGGAAGTGTGCCACGCTTGTCAATATACCTTCTGTCATTACCATTATATAGCAAAATAGTTTAACTGCCTCCACGTACTGTGGCAACGGCGTGTGGTATAAGATTTGCTATTGGTGAGTTTTATAAAATCTTGATCCCATATTGGGATTTGACTTCTCTTGCAGATTTTTTTCCTGTTCTGTTACATATTTGTCGCTTTTTCTCCTGCGAATGTGCTGCTGCCAAGAATGCAGAATGGTTCCTCTCACAATGTCATATTTAGACACAGTTTTCACAAAAATTCTAGAGACGGCTTTTTTGTAGTTTAGATGTTATAATTTGACACCTTGTGCACTTTCATCGAATGCTTCTTGTCGACTAATCTGCCCAAACCCTTCGAAAACAACCTGTTTTAAAGTGTATGAACCACAATAGACAAAACGAAATGGAACAGCTCACGACTTATGTCAACTGGCTGTCATGCACTTTTCGCACCCAAAAGGTCAAGTTCATAAGAAGTGGTCTTTAAAAAGTCTACAGACAATTCAAACACAATCCGAAATCATTTTAGGCGTTGCTAGCTGACGCTAAACCGTGCCGTTTCGTCCTTCACTGTAAAAACGGCTTATAATCTTAGGGCCTTATCTTTGTCCCACAACAACGTTTGTCGTCTTGCTTGCGTTTTCTTTCTTGAAAACTCTGCGCTCACTATACTTTTCCGTCGAGAATGCTACGTCACGTTGATAACGCGCATGCCGTTCTTGACCTGGACGTACCGTCAACCGCAACAGTTCACGGCACGCAGGATCTGCCAAGAAGCTGAATTCTTGCGAATCATGGTCCTCCTCCTCCTCATCATCATCATAAGCCTATTTTCATGTCCACTGCAGGACGAAGGCCTCTTCCTGCGATCTCCAATTACCCCTGTCTTGCGCTAGTTGATTCCAACTTGCGCCTGGAAATTTCCTAACTTCATCACCCTATCTAGTTTTCTGCCGACCTCGACTGCGCTTCCCTTCCCTTGGCACCCATTCTGTAACTCTAATGGTCAACCGGTTATCTACCCTGCGCATAACACGGCCTGCCCAGCTCCCTTTCTTTCTCCTAATGTCTACTAGAATATCCGCTATGCCGGGTTGCTCTCTGATCCACACCGCTCTCTTCAAGTCTCTTAACGTTACGCCTAACATTTTTCGTTCCATCGCTCTTTGTGCGGTCCTTAACTTGTTCTCGAGCTTCGTTGATAACCTCCAAGTTTCTGCCCCCTATGTTAGCACCATATGTGTCACACAACCGAAAATTAAATGTTCCAGCGTGTAGTAGTAGCCTTTGCCACCTACACCGTGATTCATTAAATTAGAAGTGCCTTAACAGTGGAGTAATTCACATTTGCAGGGGAAACCTCATCCCGTAAGCTTTTGCAGTTGACTGTACCTAGCGCGCAGCGTTAAAGAAAAGAAAATAATGCAAAATAGATGTCGACCATTTGCGGCAGGACAAAGATAACCCCCAAATGGCCTAAACTATTTTTGGAATGTTGTAGTAAGGCGAAGAACGAACCGGCTGTGCAAAATCTTCGTAGGGCAACTTTTCGTCTTTTCAAAGTCCCAATCCTTGCTTTGCGATATGGGAGAACACTAGGAGAGAGAATACTTTTGGGCACAACGCGTAACAGTGGGGGCATTCAACTATGCCCACTTTCGGGTGCTACACCATGTGCCTCTGCAACAAGCAACTGCAGCTGTTTAACCGGGTCGAGCTGTAGCCGTATCATACGGCGCTCCTTAATATACTTGCCAGTGTTACCAATTTACACGAATTCGTTTTAGTTTCGTTATAATAAATTACTAGCAAGTGAACGTTCTTAAACGAATGTTTAGCTTAAGAACACTTCCTGTTCTATTTGCAACAGCCGCAACCGGGCATTTGGCATAGAACCATGGAAAGAAAATGACGCACTTACATTGTACGTTACACTGTGTGCAGACGGTGTTTCCGAATAGAATTTTTTGCGCGTACGAGCCACTTTTCTTGCACGCACCTTAGCACCTCCATTTCTTGGAACTACATTTGCTGTTTATGAATATGGAAAGATTCTCAGTACTCACAAGCTTCTCAATCGTGTTATGTTCAAAATCTGGTGGTCGCTATACGGGATAGCCGTTTGTACCAGTACTGCTCCTTCACCGCCGTTGGCTTTCTTCCAGAAATTACAAAATCAACCTCATGGTGCTTAATACCCACTCTATGAAGTACGCGCAGCAAATACCATACCAGCCCCTTCAGGGACAACGGTGCACCGTCACGGGACCCACAGCTTCCAATGAGCCGCAAGGTTCTATTGAGCTTTCTCTGGTGAGTTAATAATCTTTAGCTTTCCTAGCTTCTTTTATTTCTGCAACGTTTGAAAAAAAAACTTCTCCTGGGTACGAAGCGCGTTACAAAGCGCGTTGGAGGCAACGGAAAATTTTCTTTCCAGCACGGGCCTTGAACTCTCCCCCGCTAAATCAGAACTACTGTTATACCGACAGTCCCGACGAGGGGCCAGAAACCTTGAGCCTCTGAAAACTCTGCCGATAGAAATTCGAGCTAAGAATGGACATCCCATACCAAGGATGGACTCGATCAAGATTCTAGGTCTCCACTGTGATGCTAAGGGCTGTAACTCGACGGCCCTCAACAGGCTCACTGGACAGGCTAGTATTGTCCTAAGACTTTTAGCCCGCATCTCAAATCAGAGAGGTGGTCTCAAAGAAGACAATCTGCTCAGAGCTCACCAGGCATTCTTCTTAAGTCATGTTACCTACATCGCGCCGTACCTTAATTGGGGTAAGGCGGAAAAGGCCAAACTCGACTCTCTAATCAGAACCGGTATCAAGCGCGTGCTCGGCCTTCCGCAGTCCACGAGCACCGAGAAGCTGCTGGAGCTAGGACTCCACAACACTATCGATGAGCTAATAGAAGCTCACACAGTGGCTCAAATAATGAGATTGTCGTCCTCTAAGCCAGGGATGAAAATTTTAGAAGAAGCGGGTATCCAACCCAGACATGAACCGGGGATCAAAATTAGCCTGACCCAGCAAGCCAGAACTCGCATCATGGTTGACCCCGTACCGCGAAACATCCACCCAGTGCATAACGAGGGTAGAATATTCGCGAGAGCCAAGTCGATCCTTAAAAAGATCAATCAGCACAAACTAGGGGCCCTCTTTGTCGATGATGCCAGATATGACAGTGGGGATAAGTTCGCTCTCTCGGTTGTAGACGCGGAGGGCAACCTGCTTAATGCAGCTTCTGTCTATACTAAGTTTGCACATGTGGCGGAGGAAGCCGCGATCGCTCTGGCTTTTTACAGCGCAAAAGTTCCCCCTCTCATCTTCTCGGACTCACGCACAGCAGTTAGATCCTTCTCGGCCGCACTAGTGTCTGAACAGGCGAACAATATTGTGAACGAAGCTCTTCAAAGAACTCGGGAGAGCAGCGAAGGAGGATACCACATCTCGTGGTTCCCAGCCCATATAGATGCCTCAGTTAACCCGCTCGGATGTAATCCTAACAAGCAGGCCCACCGGATAGCGCGCGATTTCACGTACCGCGCTGTCGGGGGTAGCCAGGCTCGGAACGAGGTCAACATCCACAAAGATCCATTATGTACCTTCCACCAAATTGTCTCCCATTATCGTCTCGGCAGGGGGACATTTCCACCCCCCACCCCAAATTGAACAAACCTCAGGCTAGCAAACTCAGACTTCTGCAAACCCCCTTCGTATCCTACTCCCCGGTGCCTTAACAGGATAGACCCTGACCATTCACAGTCGTGCTCCAAATGTGGTCATGACTCATGCTCTTTTGATCACATGCTCTGGTTGTGCCCAGCCCTTAACACCTCTCCACCCATCACGAAAGAGCAATGGGAGAAATCCCTCAGGAGCAACAATCTTCAAATTCAACTCCAGGCTGTCCAGAGTGCCCACGACATCGCGACGGGACTTGGTCTCCCGGTCCCATCGTGGGCGGAGTCACCGACTTAATCTGGGGGAGCCTTCGGCTCGCCTAGATGTCAGTTCCTCAGGACTCAAATAAAGTTCTTGTCATGTCATGTCATGTCTCCGGGGTACGACAATTAGCTATGAGATATGTGGGCTGTTACACGTTCAGATAAATTCCTAAATTAAGTGGGGTTTTACATGACAAACCCACGATCTGATTGCGAGGCACCCCGTAGTGGGAGACCCCGGATTTGTTCCGACCACGTGGGGTTCTTTGACGAGCACCTAAATCTAACTACAGCAGCGTTTTCGCATTTCGCGCCTATCGAAATGCGGCCGCCGCGGCCGGATTGGCACCTGAAACCTCGAGCTTAACAGCGCAATGCCACTAAGCAACTGCAGCTGTCGCTCGGTCAATTTCTTCCTTTTTCACACCTATAAAGCTAACAAGGAATTAGGGGGGAAAACGGTGTATCCGGTTAATCTGCGCCCGCTGCAATATGGCTCACTGTCATCTGCTATGTTGTTCTGCTTCCAGGCATGTGGTTTTCGAAATTAATGCGGGGTTCTCCACTATACTACCCTCATATAGGCAATAATCAGCCACGTAACGCAAATGATCAGGTGATACACACTAGTTAAGAAGTGAGATAGTCAAAGTTAACTAATAGGTTCAGTAAATCAAGTTTACTCATTGGCAACGACATTCAGCCATGGTTATTCGACTGAGCCATCCCTTCCATGCGTGTGTCCGCAGATTATTCCATCAAAGGCGTTCGTCGTTGATTTCATTATTGCTCTGAAATGAGGTGGCATCGGTAGCTTTGCGGACACACGTAGAGCTTTTCCTATTACTCGGTTGTTAATAAAATTAATATTCATTGCGCAGTGCCGTTTCCAGTATTCTGCGAAGAATACGTGTCCTGGAGGTGTTAAGTAAATGGTAATTGGATAATTTCAGTTGGTTTGATAATTAGCATCCACGATGTCCTTTATGATATCTGTCGCCGCTGATAGGCTTACCTGCGCCTTTTTTTTTCTCAAATTAAGCACACCAATAGTTGTCTGGAAAGTAGGAAATTACTTCTCCAAAAATGCGTTAATGCATTTCGTTGAAGTATTGCCACCCTGTTAACACGAGAATTCAATTTATCGAGAAACAAACTTCACGATAATGCGTTATATGTACACGTGCTAGACCTCGAGTAAAAGCACTCGATATAAAAGCGTGAATATGCGACGATTTTCAGGCTGCCGTATAAATCGGAACCTAACGTAAAAAAACACAAAACAAAACAAATTCACCACGAGAAGGAAGTCTTCTGCATACGAAATAATTACAGAAGAGCTGAATGATGGTCTAGTGGTTGCGATGATGATCTGCTAATGTTAGAAATCTGCGCCATTTCGCATTATTTTCATGCGATATTGCAAAGTCTGAATGACTGGACGCCTGTATACTCCGGGTGAGTTTGCTGATCGGTGAAATCGCCGATCGAAAAACGCTGTGGTCGCTTCGTATGAGAGAAAAATCACGACGCATCTTGACGAAAATGCGTACGCAAAGAGTTTCAGTACGCGTATATAGAACGAGAACAGGAATAAGTGCTGTTGACGTCAGCACTTCTTGTAAACAAAAACAGTCGAGAATAGTGCTTTTCCCGTGTCCAGCCCACTTATCTTTCGTGCTGTGTTTGTTTTTACCGATATTTAAATACGTTGCAAAGCTGCGGACAGCGCACTAATGGCTGGAACTGAGTTCTCTATGTTTAGTCCTGCTACCTATTATTCTGAGTGGGTTGCGACTAGTGTATGAACTGGGTCGGCAAACCTATAAACACCGAAAAAAGCATAGTGTTCTGAGAAACTAGGTTTCAACCGAAAATGGTCAATAATGATTGATTGATTTCCTTGAACGTCCAGAAGCGACTTCTTGGATGTGCCAGACACAGTATAGTGGAAGACACCGGGTTAATTGTATTCACCTGGGGTTCCTTATACCGTGGCCTCAGTGCTAATATTCTATGGCAATTGGACACATGAATAACAAGTATGAGAGAGCGTTATACTCGAGAAAATAGAAATATGAATGTTTAGCGTGTGAAGAGACAGGGAGAGCAGTATTTAACGCCGGACTGCGCTGTTTCCTTTTTTATTCGCGAAAGAACACTTATATACGTAAAGGGGTAGAAAGGCTCAACGCAGAATTTGCAGCTGAATTTCGGCCACTTCGTGCACTTTTAAACGTAGCAATAGGGTAGTTTTGCTCAATTAACAGTGGTATCCGCAAGGGCGCGGGTGAAAACAGTTGAAGGGCCATGTGTGGCCCCCTGTTGGCCATACACTCTAAAATTACTTACACATTTAAAAGTGAATACGGGTGTAAATCGGTCTATAAGGGTGTAAATTAGTTTACAGTGTATTTTCCTCAGACCTATTACTCAGCTCAACACAACAGACACATCGCCTGGGGAGGAGGGGTTCCTGCGCCATTATAGAAGAATGCCACGGTGTGGCGTTCTTCGATACTAGCGCCACACCTAGTGTAGTTATTTTTTGACAATACAATTTATATATATATATATATATATATATATATATTATGCGGTGTGTCTTGTAGATGGTATCTAGGCAAGGGGGACACACTTTGCCAGTATTAAAGCGTGAAAATGCTAATTAACACAAATGCGTCACTGAACTTTTTATTAGAACCTCGAGGGAAGTTGTGTATATGGCAAGCTTCGAGGCAGCTTGAAAGTCGCACTTAATTCGCGATATTCATCATGGAATTTCAACATCCATTTTGAGAAAATATCGAAACCGAGCGCGCCGGGAGTGCAAAAGAAAGGCAGCCCGGCGCTGTTACGTCAGACGGAATCATCCTGTGAGGAAGTATATGATTAAATTTTATGGTTTGTCGCAGCAATTGCTGATACGGTACGTTCCGCCTTGCAAGCACCTGTGATGAGGTGTCGTGTCAGTTATTTGCCGCGACATGTCATCATTTAAACTCTGTCACGCGCTTCGTCACGTGTCGTTTCCGTTTCACGTAATAGCGCGGGGCTGCCTACCTTGCAGGCTTGGCGCACTCGGTTTCGATACTGCCTGAATGGAGCGTTCATATTCGGTGATGAATATGTCGAGCTAGGTGCGTTTTTGAAGATATAAAAAAATAGATGCACATTAAAATATGACTGCCTCCAAACTGGCTGCATAAACAACTGCCATCAAGGTTATAAGAAAAATGTTAGGCAATTTTTCTTAAATTTAATCTTGAAACATCCGTTATTAGTCTTCATACAATATTATTTTTCTCAAACTTACGTCCGCTTCGCCTTACAACACCTCTGGAAAAAGGTTACGTTCACTGCGCTCAGAGCTGTTTTATGAGAAATCTGTATACTTCAAAAAATTCGTTTGCGACAGCATTACACGCTTTATTCCGGTCAAGAAAACGCTGCACTTTGGCCTTTATCCATTTCGCATGCAGGTTGAGGCCAAAGACCTGCTGAAGCACGTGACCGTACCGGGTTACGTTCGCGTGATGGTCTCTTTTTCCGCGGCTGCTCACGAGTTCGACGTGGTGACTCCTAGTTCGACGACAGCATATGGTGCAGAATGCACCAGACAGGACTTCGTCCCTTACGAAGTGGTAAGAAAGTCGCTCGCAATTATATCCCGATATTATGCCCGGAGCCTACCGCGAAGTTTGTGGGAAGTATTAAGTGAGGCTAAACGGAAAGGGGAAAAAATACAGCAAACACCGCTAAAGCGGCAAACAGCATAACAATATGCTTTCTTCTTTTTTTTAAGCGTGCTCGTCACTGGTCGTCGGCACGACCAATTAACGCCACCTAATATGCGCCCACTGTTACCGTGTCGAAAACACAGAGCAAGTTAAAATTATATTGAACAAGCCCCCCCCCCCCCCCCCTAATCACAAAAAATGTTCTTACGCCATAATTGTTCATAAGATCCGATGTCAGTCACTGAACATATTGTTAGCCAATGTGGCCGGCCAATGACAAGCAGCACTTACGAAAGAAAAACTTTGTGAATTCGGCCCACTTTTTCAAGGCTGGTTAAACATAGAGGTGATCACGGAGCTTAAAATCAACGGCGCCGACAACAAACGGCACTCCCGCCAAATCTACACCCGAAACACGTTCCATGCTTGCAGTTAGAGCGAGTATTTCCCGGTTGCTTTTATAAGCGGTGACCGAAAGATACAGCGTGCAGGCCGAGTTGTTCGGTCATTACCAAAATATTGGATTAAAAATGGCCGCAATATAGATAAAAGCTGGTATACTAATTACTTTATGTTAATATGATACGTTAATCGCTCGTAAACACTGGTAAATAAATGCTAGTTCAACATAATGACTGCAAGCTGCCAGGTTTGGACATGAGACGAACGGCACAGATCAAAACGTGCATATTGCGTGTTTAAAGATGGTTAATATTGGGCTGCTTTCTCGCAAACCAAAATAAACGATAAAAACTTTTTGCAATGGTAAACGTCAAAAAAATTGGGACGATGCTCAGGACAAAAACCGCCACGTTCATTGTGGCTGTGCCCGCGAAAGCTAAACGAGAATAGCATTTAAAAAATAAATACATCATTAGCAAAAGCTGAGACTGTGCAGGAAAAAAAATGAGACAGAGCAAAAGCCTAAGTTATCGAAGTTACAAAGGACGCTTAAAATTGAGGCACATGACGTGATTTTATTGCTTCTACTTGTTTACACTGGGAGCCTTCTGATGTCAGTTTACTTTAGTGTCCGGGCGTCATCTGCAGTAAAACAGTATTCGATTCAAAGTTTTTTTTTCTCTCCCTGAAGCGGAGGCGTTTCTAACAGAACTATCGAAGCAAGCTACCGATTATTTCTTTAGTAATTTAGCATCAGATAAATGTGCTAAACAGTTGCATAAAAATTTATATCCTTCGCGATTCTTTTTTCACCTCTTGCTTTGCATTGTGCCATCCTTTGCCCGCGTCTTCTTATCACCACCCCCTAGACTTGCACCACCGGGCTTGAAAATCGTAAGCACGAAGACACGCCAAACGTGGAAACAGCCATCAGAACAGCATCGGCGAAACGCGTCGTGTGGGAGCTTGCCACTGGAATTCTGGATAAGGTACGGGAACCGTGCGAAGGAGCACTGTCACCTACCGTGTCGTGGCATGAGAAAAGAGAAAGAAAAGAAATACTGATGACAATTCGCTTCAATACGCTTGCGACATGCCATTGCAGTTTTATGCGGTGTAACGTTTTTTTCTTACCAACCACTCAGAAAAACGACGTATGGCGAGTTCGATGGTCATTTTCTTGAAAAGCTATAGGTTAGAATGAGAATATTTATTAAAAAATTAAATTATGTGGTTTTACGTGCCAAAACCACGATCTGATCATGAGGCACGCCGTAGTGGACGACTCTGGAATAATTTAGACCACTTGGGCTTTTTTAACGTGCACCTAATTCTAAGTACACGGGTGTTTTCGCATTTCGTCCCCATCGATATGCGGCCGCCGTGGCAGGGATTTGATTCCGCGACCTCATGCTCAGCAGCCCAACACCATAGCCACTGAGCAACCACGGCGGATAATATATTTATTTGGACTGGTTTGGTTCATGTGTTCCACTAATAACAATGCTGTGGACAATGAAGAGTTCGATATCGACAAATAACTGCAATATTTCCATTCAAGGGCAAAATATACTGGGGGTTTCTCAAAACTTGAACCAAGCTTTAAATAGTGATACATCCTAAGTGATTACGAACAACGGGATATTACTCGTAATCATCCTGCGAGACACTGAGTATTTTTTGTAGTGCGATTAGTTAGCTAATAACATAAGAAACTGCGTAAATTTTTAAATTATCATTTTAGAGCATGCGTGTGATTGTAAATAAAATAAAACACAATGAAGTTCTTTCCATAATATTATTTATTAAGACATGGTTCTTTTTTCCGGTGCTCTGGAATACATCCGCGAAATACAAAACAAGAAATTTACAGTCACTTTAACATACGCCAAAGAGGGTGAAGGCCAAAGCGTGCGCGCTCAAGAGACATTAATCAAATTACTTGACATTCTCATTCGAATGCGTTGTTAATTCGTATTTCTTGTTTTTTTCTGACCAAAGGTCACGGGTTCGAGTGCCTTAATTAACTCTACATTATTTACTGTGTGTTAATTAACTTCACCTCAGCGCCAAAGGTGGTGGGTTCGACTCCCACCGAAGGTCGTGGGTTCGAGTGCCTGAATTAAGTGCAACGTAATTAACACGGTGACGACGGTGACCCGCGCACCATCAATTTTAGACAGTTTTTCACGTACGTAGAAGCGCTACGTACGTGATCATCTTGCGGGATCTAACTGCGCATGCGCAGAACGTACGGAGCCCCGTCGCGTCTCACGTACGCACGCTAAATCTGCGCCTTTGCGTTGCGCGCCCCACGTACGTACGTGACCGGCTCTGCGAGCGGCTCGCGCGACATCTCGAAACAGCCGAGAGCAGTTTCAGGATCGCAACCGGCCGTGCCGACGGTGCATGTGGTTAGACACCGTACTGTTGTGCTGCGGGTTTGCGCTTTTCGAAGTCTACAAGAGCACAGATAAATAATGTTGACCACAAAGAAAGCTGGGAGGCATTTTGCAGCTTAGGACCACGCTTTAAAAGAACTTTACACCCTTCGGGTCGTATCTTGTCCCCAAACAATAATCAACATCTATCTTTTCCGCATTGCCTTTCCTTAACGCTGCGAGCCCCGTACTTCCTAGTTACGAAAGGCTTGCGCGTTATCAGCGTGACACAGCATTCTCTACAGGAAAGTAGCGAGCGCAGAGTTTTCAAGAAAGGAAACGCAAACAAGGCAGATGACAATTGTCGTTTGGGGACAAGATACGACCCAAAGGGTGTAAACATTTTTTAGAGCGCAGGCAGAGAACGGCAGCACTTGCAAAGTAGCACGGACGTTTGCGAAGTGCGAGAATAACGCATTGGCTCCGATTTCGGCTCGTCTTGAACGAACTTGGCTGAAATAGCGTTCATGTCTTCCAGCAGAGCGCGCAAGTAGACATGCGGAAACTACGATGTATACGTTGTCAAGGCCTCTTACAACAGAGTGTTGCGCACGCGAAATTATAAGCGTCCCAAGCATGCAGCGCGTAACGTACCTAGAACTCACGTTTGCGTGCGCAGAGCGCATACGTACGTGAAATTAAATATCTCTATTGTCGCGTGAGCGTTGCTTGCTTACTCATAGAAGACTCGAAAGGGGAACAGCGCGAAAAAACAGGACAAGAAGACAAGAAGGGAGACACACACTAGCGCTGACTGACGACTGAATTCTTTATTCAGAAAGGAACACATATACCAAAGAAGAAAAAGAAAGAAAAGAAGGGTATATCACTGCGCATGGGCAAGAAATAGACACTGATTAGATTTGGATTTCCCGCGAATTGTGACGGTTCCGGAGATATGTTAGTTCTGCCTCAGACAAGGCCACAGACGGAGTGCTGACGCAAGACGCACCATTCCCTGCAATGGCAGCAGCCTCAAAGATTTCTCGGGCACACGCGTCATGGTAGCGTCTGCGGATCATGCACTGCGAAAAGTCAAGTCCCGGATTACGGCACAGATCACAAACACTGTAGTGTTTCTTGTCTGTAGTGTTCCCTTCTTGTCTTCTTGTCCTGCTTTTTCGCGCTGTTCCCCTTTCGAGTATGTACCGACTAGCCCAAGCCTCTACGGTCATAGAAGACAATGACGACGGTGACCCGCACACCATCACAATTGCTGCATGAGCGTTTGCACATAGGTAAGACACATGCTGGGTCGGTGTAGTAATTTAATTAGTACACCGAGTCATCATCGTGTACGACGACACGGTTTTCGCTCAAGGACACTGAAGGTAGACTGAACGATGAGACATATAAGGCTTTCGCCTTAAATAAGACATAACTGCGTGCTTGTGCGTCTCGTTTGCAGCGCTCTCTACCGTGTTTTGGTAGAACGAAATTTGCAGTTCCATCGTGAAATAATCCGACAAGTGTGTTTCGATTCGCTTTTAGTGCGAGCCTATCATTTACCATTTTGAACAATGCTGGATGCCAAGGCCTATTACTTTTCACAAATGAATATGTGGCCTTTATTCTTTCGAAACATGATTGATAGTGCTGCAAACCAGACACCCGACCGAGCGGCGATGTCTCTCTTTTATATATATATATATATATATATATATATATATATATATATATATATATATATGTATATATATATATATATATATATATATATATCGCGGGCTTTCTTCTATGACGCGGAAAAAAGAACCACCGTAAAGTATCAGGTCATGAAAACATACTCATTGAGTGCTATTAATCCCGCTCTGCAACTGTTTACAATATCACTGACGCCCTAAGGAACATATTAACTTATTTGCACAATTTCACATTGCTTATTAGCCAACTAAAGGCCCTGCAAAAAATACTCCGTGAAACACCAGGATGGCTGCAAGCGCCGTTGCTGTATTCAAGATGTGCCTTAATATTGTTACGGGGAGATTTACAGAAAAGGGGGTTTATTTACACTATGTACAAGGAGACTAAATGATGGCCAGCAACAACAAAGATGGCGAACCAGTTTCACCTCTTCCTCGTCTCGTCGGCTCTATGCTTCAGCATCTTCTTTGTCCGCCGGACAACTGGCTTATAACACTACCCTCCGGCGGCGAAAGCACCGACTCGGTGCAGGTGAACGAAGGGTACATGAAAAAAAATAAAACTACCACACAAGGTATTAAGGGGTGTCCGGGGCCCGATAGGGCTTGAGACGAACAACGTGCACAATGTCCTTGCGGAGAGGAGCAGAGGATGACGAAGGCAGCAGTGGAGTGATTTCATAAGTGACATCAGTCACTTGGCGGCACACGCGATATGAACCGGTGTACTGGAAGAGCAGTTTTTCGGATAAGCCAACGCGTCGTGCTGGGGACCGCAGGAGAACGAGCGATCCAGGGAAAAAGTGGATGGTCCTGTGGTGGCTGTTATAGCGAGACTGCTGGTGGATTTGGGACTCAGAAAATCGAGTGCGAGCAACTTGACGTGCATGGTCGGCACGTGCAATAGTCTCTTGAGCATATTCAGTGGGTGGGCACCCAGAAGAAGGCACCAGGGTGTCCATGGGCAATGTAGGGTTTCGACCGTATACGAGGAAAAACAGCGAATAACCCGTGGTCTCATGCCTGGAAGTGTTGTACGCGAGTGTCACAAAGGGTATTGCAACGTCCCAGTCGTGGTGGTCGGCAGACACGTATATGGCCAACATGTCGGTAAGGGTGGGGTTCAGGCGTTCTATCAAGCCATTCGTCTGTGGATGTTAGGCTGTAGTCAGTTTATGTTGCGTTGCGCAGGATCTTAGAATGTCATCGATCACCCTGGACAGGAACTGTCTGCTGCGGTCAGTGAGCAGTTGCCGAGGAGCTCGGTGGTGGAGTATGACGTTATGCAGCAAGAAGTCTGCAACGTCGGTGGCACAGCTAGCGGGAAGTGCACGCGTAATGGCAAACCGCGTCGCATAATCTGTGGCAACGGCGACCCACTTGTTCCCAGATGCGGATAGGGGAAACGGACCAAGTAAATCGAGGCCGACGCGGTGAAAAGGATCGTAAGGAATGTCGAGAGGCTGAAGATGGCCTGCAGGCGGCAGAGTCAACTTTTTTCGGCGCTGACAAAGGTCGCATGAGCCCACGTTACGGCACACTGAGCGGGACATCCCAGGCCAATAGAAACGGCGGCGTGCGCGGTCGTATGTGCGTGACACGCCAGGATGTCCCGCCATTGGTGCGTCGTGAAGCTGCGCCAGGACAGTGGAACGGAGGTGAGCCGGGATGACTAACAACAGGTCAAGACCGTCAGGTCAAGACCGTCAAGAACGTGTCGTTTTGGAGTACATAGAGGCGGAGGGAAGGATCAGGAGCGTGGGAGTGCAATTTTTTGATGATCTTACGTAGGGACGCCTCAAGGAGTTGTTCGGCAGCGATGTTGAAGAGTTGAGAGATGGAAAGAACACACGGGCTGGAGTCGCTCAGGGCAGCGTCCGGTGTATCTACTGCGTATCTGCACACTAAACATTTTTACACCCTTAAGGGTGTTAAAATGGGTGTTTTCCGCATGTACACCTCATGTACACCCTTCTAGCACCCATTTTGTTAAAAACACCCTATCATAAGGGTGTATACCACACATAAGGTGCGAAGTTGCTCAACGAAGGGTGTTAAATCGACCTCTGAAGGGTGTTAGATCAACGTATGAAGGGTGTTGAACACAAGGATGCATGCATAAATCTGGCCATAAGAACGCGTATACGTCCGCGCAATGAGCCATGTCTCAATCTATAGCACTTTTTTCTAAGATACTGATGTCACTGGTATGACGGGCACTCCAAAACGTATATTACCTTGAAAAGTACACACATTCACTTGCAATTTCATGAAAAATCATTAAATTTAGGGCTCACTGTGACACTACAGTGCAATTAGACACTTTTAATACAAACTGCGCTAGTTGAATGAAAACGCGCAAGCAACTTGCAAAATTTTGCAGGAATTTAGCGGTGCCCTTAACAGCCCAACAAAAAGGGGCGAACCCCGGTGAGATGTCTTTTTAAACTATTCGAGGTAGTAATTAGACACGCAGGCATAAAAATTAGGCTAATTCACTTCTCTACCAACGAAGTCAGACGATCCTGCTTAATTATTGAAGCCCATCATCGATATAGTTCATAAACGGTTCTTTGAATGCCAAGAACTGATGCCGCTTATTGCTTCAGTGTAATGAATTCCGGACTATGGAAATATGGGAAACCGAAACATGTACTGCGGAAGAGCACAACTGTCACTCCTTTGGCAGACGCCCACGAGTGATTTGAATGCTTGCGTCTCACACGTGGCACGACCAATAATGTAGCGCTCTTATCGAGCCACGATCTCGCTGAAACTGTATGCTGTGACCTGGCATGGTCTCCTTGATCGGACGCAGCCGTTATTTTGATCGTACCTGTAGAAGCGCGCTGATAGGCTCGCTGACGGTCACGATTTGTGCGCTGCACTCACAGTCATGCAGCCCAGACATCGTCAAAAAAATTTAAAATAAATAAACGTAACGCTCGACGCGAAACGTATTCGCAACTCCCAGCTCACCGGTACAGCTAGAGACCACAACGAAGTGGCAGCAAGCAGGCGGCCACGCCAACAAGCAAACCTGTGAGAATAAACGGGCAGCGGCAGATAATTTTTACAGTTTGACTGAGTTCGGCGCAGCGCGATTTACGCGGCTGCGCCCTCCCGAATGAAAAGCGACCGGAACTGACGCTACGACGCTGTACCGTTGCCTACACAACCCGGCGCGCGGCAGGGCGGGAAGGCGGAAGCAGCTTCGTCACCTCATTGGCTCTTGCTTCAAAAGATTGTTTCTTTTTGTCTTTGTCCGCGTCTCGCGCTCTGGGAAATAATTTTAAACGTGTGATTGGTTTTATGTGCGGTTTAATCAGAGACGTAGTCCGTGCGGTGTGTAATAATCGTGCCCCACCTCAACTAAAAGCCTTGGCACGCGCTGATGGATCCACGGAGGCGGATACAAGCAGTTGCAACGTGCCCGGTGTCGGCGGTCGGTATACTACTGTCAGTATGGAAAGTTTCAGGCAAGTGTCTGTTCATTTGGTGTTTCTTTATTTGATTAAGCGTTATTGTTGGCTGTAGAAGTATCTCATTGTGATCCCATAGCATAATTCACTAATGTAAGCGCAAAAGCAGTTGCATGCAGTACTATGGCAAGATGGCTATACCTCGAGTGCCCCCGTGTAACAAACGTTTCTGTGGCCACGTCGGGCGTGGTGCGCCTGCATAATCCCGCTTTGTTTCTGAGCGCTTGAACTATCGGAAATGTGGTGTTCTTGCGAGTTCAGCGCGGCTTATAACACGGTCGTTCGTTTTGTATCGCGTAGAAAAAGTAGTGACGGGACTGGCTTCGCCTTTCGAAAGTACCGGCGCAATATTGGCTCTCCTTGGCACACTCGCGTATTGCTGCTCCTGCTGCTTGCCGGACGCCTTCCTTCAGCGTGTTTTGGGCTATCTTTCTCTCTCCGTTTGTGTGTGTGTGAGCGCGCGCGTACGTGTTTTGTAAGCGCTTTACGTGTGCGTGCGTGCGTCCGTGCGTTTTTTCTGAGCGCTTTGTATGTGCGTGCGTGCATGTTTTTGAGTGTTTTGTATGTGTGCGTGGTCGCGCGCGCTCGCGTTGCTGTATTGTGAGCGTATTGCGTGAGCGCGCGTGCTTGTATGCGGGTCTCTATGTGCTTGGGCGTGCGTGCGTTCGTGCGTGTTTTGTGAGCGCTTTGTATGTGCGCTAGAGCACTGCACGGGCTCAGGCTTACCCGAAAGCCCGGGCCCGGCCCGGCCCGTGGGCCGGGCCGGGCCGGGTAGAGCAGTTTTTCCACGGGCTCCGGCCGGGCTCGGGCACGGCGTGTGCTTTTTGACCCGGGCCCGGGCCGGGCTCGGGTTTTTTGACGCGGGCCCGGGCCGGCTCGGGCTTTCTGCGAGTTATTCTCGGGCGTCTCAACTCTGAAAAACGTGTTTTTCGGTCTCGGGCCGGGTTCGGGTCGGTTTCTAGCCAGGCTCGGGCCGGGCCGGGCTCGGACTTATGGTAAAGGGGTGGTGGGCCGGGCCGGGCGGATAACGCAGATTATTTCCGGGCCCGGGCCGGGCCCGGGTCTCGCCATAAAAGTTTTGATCGGGCTCGGGCGGGCCGCCCAATGTAAAAAACGGGCCCGGGCCGGGACCGGGCCGCAAAAATCGGCCCGTGCAGCGCTCTAATGTGCGCGCGTGCCTGCTGTGTGAGTGCTTTGCATGTGTGCGTGCGCGCGCGTGCGTTGCTGCTTTGGGAGCGTTTTGCGTGTGCGCGCGTGCTTGTATGCGGGTCTGTATGTGCTTGCGCGTGCGTGCGTTCGTGCGTGTTTTGTGAGTGCTATGTATGTATGTGCATGCGCGCGTGCGTGCTTTGTGAGTACTTTGCCGTGCGCGCGTGCTTGTATGCGGGTCTCTGTGCGCGCGCGTGCGTACGTCCGTGCGTGTTTTGTGAACGCTTTGTCTGTGTGCGTGCGTGCGTGCGTACGTGTTTTGTGAGCTTTTTGCGTGTGCGCGCGTGCTTGTGTGTGGGTGTGTATTGCATAAGGTCGGTAGTTTTACACGTAATAAACCTCTTCAAAATTAGTGCAGCGGCTGTCCCCGCCCTGGAAATAGAGTTTCGTGTCGAGCCACCCTGGAAGCCACCCTGGGATATATTATAGGACGCGCCGGAGGACCAGTGGAAGGTGTAAGTTTCCTCCTTTTCCCCTCCTCTACCCTGATGAATCAACTTCCTTGACTGTTATTTTGAAATAAACGTTTCATCAACAGCATAAATACATGAATCAGAAACCCGGAAAGTGTGTTTCACGAGTGCACTAATTTCGGTCGTGAAACGTGTACCTTGGGTTAGCCCACATTTCCTTGAAGTAGGCAACTGCTTATGGAGGCGGCGGCGGGCGAAATGCTGCCGCCGCATTTCGCCCACACAAAAAACGTTTTGCCAACAAATGCAAAAACGCCCGTGTCCCGTGCATTGGGGGCACGTTGAAAAGCCCTGGGGGTCAGAATCAATCCACTCACCCGCTATCGCGTGCCCCTTAATAAAATTGTTGTTTTGACACGTAACACTCCCGAATTCAAAGAGAAAACTGCTTAAATTGTGAATAGGTGGTTATTTGCGATGTTCCGCGTATGTAGCAATTGGTTTCAGCAGCTTTTAATTATTTGAAGATATGAAGTGCTAAGCTTTAGGTCGCTCTGGGTGGTTCGCATGCCCTATTGTCCCCTATAGTAGCCCAATTATAATTCGTAAAAATGGAATTTATAAGGCATGCCCTCGCACTCGAGAATCTGTTTGATTGATCTGGAGGTTTAGATTGAGAAAGTTGCAGTGAGTCCGATAAAATTTTTTATGCTTTATCAGTAAAAGTGTCAAAATGTAAAAAAACGTATGTGTGTAAATTGTTGAAAGCGAGTCATGTGGTGCAGGTGTGCGTGTGTGTGTAAGACTTCGCGCCTCGAAAGGGCAGGACTTGAGTAAAGTGACTTGTTGAACAACACTTTGCAATGTGGTGAACATGGTTTAAATAATGGATTTGAGACCTGCAAGGAGTTGCTACATTCTAACGCATTCCTCTTGCATTTACCACGGAGTTGCCACTGAATTGTATGACTCTCTGGTGCTGTTTGGCCAGAATTGGCAAGGAAAAACAATAATTAATCAAATTTGCTTCATTCACTCTATTTATAGCCAGCATAGTAGCACATGTCACTAGTGTGATCGAGTATAGATTTGCAATGTGGCACTAAGATTAGTCATTACATTCAACTTAGCCACTTTCATAGCTGGTAATAAACTGAGAGAGCACTAAATGAAATATAAACAATGGAAATAACGCTGGCACAGCACTGGCAACAGTGTATGAGCAGGCAAGCGTATATGTGTGTGGAAATTTCAATGCAATAAACTTTCACTGCAACATCTGTGGTATGAGGTTTTTTTTTTTTCTCAGTAAGCTGTACCGAGTCTATACTTTGATTTTTTTCTTGCCAACCAAAATCAGCTTTATTGCCAGTGATCTTGTCTCTGGTTCTGGTAGCATTTGTTTATGCGGAACTTAATATATCATTTCTTGCAGGTCATCCAGATGACAGCCTCACAATTCCCAGCCTTTGTGCTCTCCATCAGAAACCCATCAGGGGCAAGCCACTTATGTTTGCCTTCAGACAACATTGTAAGTAGATATAGGCGTGTAGCCTAATATTCTAAACCAAGTTTCCATTTAATACTGTGAGGCTCCTTTGGTAGCCTTAGGTTGATATTTTGTGCAGTTGTGTGTGCAGTTTTTAGATATTGCCGATGGTACAGTGCACATTGCCGATATGACGACTCCGAAGTATATACTTGCAATTTCATCATTGCCTTTTATAACGAAGTTTTTCTTTTGTGCAAAGATATTCAGAGATCGGGGCATTTCAGCATGATATTCCGTATTGTGCATTCAGTGCTCATTTCAAGTTACCCTGCTCCTACCAATGTATTTGCGGGAAAGGAATATTTGTTTACCCTCTCCAACGCGCTTCTTATTTGCTCATTGCATCAAACTCCTCTATCTTTAATTCTCAAATAATTATCACGTCAAAATTTCGGCTGTTCTTATTGTTTTGAAAACAGTATCAAAATCAATGTGCTTGATTGCTATCTAGACTGAAAGGGAATTCAAGAAATTTTAAGAAACCGTGGCTTCTTATGGTAGTTGAAAACCTCTTTTCAGCAAACCATGTGCCTATTTCGTTTACTGAGCTGCTCATGAAATTCGCGAAAATGTTTGATTTAACACAGCCGTTACAGGAGAAGAGAAAAAAAGATTAACAGGAGCACTTTTCACGTGGATGCAATGCTTTTGTATATTCTCCAGGTGGCAAAATGTACATTTAGGACAGAGAGTGACCTGGAATCAGAGAGGGTGGGGAGGGGAGCCAATTTGCACCCATTGTGACTCATGCATGTCGTGGCAACACAGGATGAGAAATAGTTGTGGCACTGCGGTCTAGCAAATAGGTCAGCCCTTAAATAAACTCACCCACAGTGAGGGGGAAACATAGGATATGTTATCCAATAAAGATGGTGCTTTTAGGAGACAGCAGGAAATTTTTGGCTCTAGTTGAGCAGCTACAATATGAAGGACCACACAAATTGTAGGAAACCAACATAAACTGAGTAGAAGGACGTACGTCACTGTTCAGAGCACGAAGTGGGAATTCGGACCATCAGGAAGGATTGTAAGTATAAATAAGGGAATAGTACTTGTCACTGTATTGCCGAGCTAACACATTGGAACAAGGGCAAAAAACAGTTGACAGGACGTTCTATATTTTCCAGGGAAATGTGCTGAAACACTGATTCTTACTCAGTCAGTAAAGAAATATACAATAAAAAAATAATTAAGTATACAGAAAAGGTCTTATATGCTGCAGTGGAGAGTTGGACATTGTTGGGCTAGATGCAAGTACTGCTTTGCTACTGTAATGCAGGGCAGGTGAGAATGCAATTGGGGTTTTTTTTTCATTTTCGTCTGTTGTGCACTCTCTCTGTAGAATAGTGCTCTTCGTCTCGTAGTGTATAAATGTTTCGTTAAAAACAATTATTTTCTCATGCCTTGAGCATACTAGTCTTATTGTGTCTTCTCCCATGAAGTCTTCTGTGCAGTGCTTCTGAAGTGTAATGCACAACTACATTGCAGATTTTATATTGTGAGTTTTATATTGCGGTCGCATCCATGCTCGTGGAGAAATGCCCATTGCTGAGAGATGTCGTTGGTAGAGTATTGACATTTTATGCTCTTATTTTTCCATAGTGAAAAGGCTACTGTATATTCATTTTTGCTTCTATGCCATATTGTATTCACGATGACTTAGTGATCACGGTATCTAAATTTGAAAACTGGAAATTTCGCCTACGTTTCATTTGTCATGCCCAATTAAGCTGTGCCTTGGGTTCAGTCACAATAATTAGGAGTGTTGTTTTCAGAAGTGTTATGTACTGACGTCACATGTACATTTCATCGCTTATCACCCACGCAAGCAGCGGTGGCCTTATCACGAGTTTCACTCATGCTATAAAAGGAGTGTGCGTCAATAAACCTACGTTCATTTCACCACTGGGCGTCCGACTGATTTACTACATTGGCGACGAGGCGGACCGGCCCGGCGAGGCCGCCGTTAAAGAAGGCGGGATGGCTGTCGGCAAGATCGGCGAGTATCGTCTTGGCACGGGCGCGTCTTGGGATGAGTACGTCGAGCGGTTGGAAATGTTTTGCGACGCGAACAATATAACAACGGACGAGCAGAAAAGAGCAGTTCTGCTGAGTTGTTGCGGCGAAGCAGCGTACGGGCTCATCGTAACCCTGGTGAAGCCAGTAAGACCGACCATGGCAAGCTACGACGAAATCAAGACGGCCGTTCGCAAGCACCTGCATCCGAGGCCTTCCGAGCTGCACGCAAGGTTTTTGTTCTACAGGAGAAACCAGGCGGCTGATGAATCGGTGGCAGACTACGTCACGGCTCTGCGGAAGCTAACGGAAGACTGCGGTTTTGGTGACAAGCAACTACCGCTGGACGTCATGATGCGAGATCGTTTCGTGTGCGGCATCAAGAACGAAGCAGTCCAGCAGAGACTTCTCGCCGAGCCCAACCTTACGTTCCAGGTCGCGTACGACATGGCCGTGACAGCTGAGGCTACAGCAAAGCAGCAGCGAGACATACGCAACCAGGGACGAGACGAGACAAAAGACAGCCAGGGCCTAATTCAAGCAACTCGCACGAAGCAAGACACCGCAGCGGAAGAGTCCAGTTGCTATCGCTGCAACGGTAAGCACGCTCCGCATTTATGCAGTTTTAGAAAGGCGGCATGTTTCAAGTGCAAGAAAATCGGACACATTGCGAAAGCCTGTCGTTCGAAAGACGAAGTTAGAAAGTTTCAAAGAAAAACTTCACACGAGCAGAAGAAAAAAGAGAGTAAAAGCAAGGGCGCCTACGAAATCACCGAATTATTTTCCCTCTGCGAGGTGAATGAGCAAGAAGAAAAATTCATGGTTGAAGTACAGATTGAAGGGCAGAATGTACCCATGGAAATTGATTCTGGAGCATCGTGCTCAATTGTGAGTGAAGAAACGTTTCGCTCTATCGAGGGAAAGCAAAGTAAAATACCCCTTCGAGAGTCAAGCACAACGCTCGTAACCTGGTCAAAAGAGGCGTTGCCTGTAGTTGGTCGCGCAAGTGTTGTGGTGGAATTCAAGGGTCGGACGGCAAAGCTGCCTTTGTTGGTAGTGACGAGAAGCGGTAACAGTTTGCTTGGGCGGAACTGGTTTAGGCCGTTGGGCATTGGGCTGCATGGAATTCAGCAACTGAATGTTGAAGACGTCACTTCACGATTTTCTGAGGTGTTTCGCAGTGACCTTCCTGGCTTCAATGGACCGCCAGTGCACATCGAACTGAAAGACGACGCCAAACCAACGTTCCTCAAAAGTCGTACAGTTCCACTAGCACTGAAAGACGATGTGGCCAAGGAAGTGGACCGCTTGGTGCAACAAGGAGTCTGGGAACCAGTCGAGTACTCCAACTGGGCAACTCCGCTCGTGGTGGTAAGGAAAAAAGACGGAACCTTGCGTCTCTGCGGGGATTACCGTAGCACGGTAAACAAGGCAGTTAAAACCAGCGGGTATCCTTTGCCTACTACCGCGGAAATATTGTCGACTCTCGGGTCAAGCAAGATATTTACTAAGCTCGACCTAGCTCAAGCTTATCAACAGCTTATTCTGGATGAGGTGTCGGCCGAAGTGCTCACAGTTAACACTATCAAGGGGCTACACAAGGTCAGGCGGCTACCGTTTGGAATTTCTGTCGCGCCATGGGTGTTTCAACGAGTCATCGACACGTTGTTGGCAGGCATTCCTGGCGTTAAAGCTTATCTTGATGATATCCTGATTTTCGGGCGTAACGCAGCAGAACACGCAGAAAGACTGGAGGCTGTGCTGTCGCGTTTGCAAAGAGCGCAGTTGAGAGTTAACAAGGAGAAGTGTGAATTCAACCAGACGAGCATTGAATTCTTGGGACATCGGATTGATAATACAGGGATCCACCCGAGCCAAAGCAAGACTGACGCCATCCAGCAAGCGCCAACGCCCACTAGCAAGAAGCAGCTGCAAGCCTTTTTGGGGCTACTGAACTTCTATAGCAGTTTCCTCAAGGGCAGGACCGGAGCGGCGGAACCTCTATACCGGCTCCTAGACCACGACCACGAATGGGAATGGAAAGGTGAGCACCAACGTGCTTTCGAGAAGCTGAAGAAGCTACTTAGCTCCGATGCCGTACTTGTTTCTTATGACCCCGAGCGTCCCTTGATGCTGTGCTGTGACGCATCCCTGTAGGGGTGGGGGCGGTGCTGGCCCATAAAGCAGCTGACGGGAGGGAGCAACCCATAGCTTATGCTTCACGAACTCTAGGAGCAAGTGAGCGTAACTACGCCCAAATTGACAAGGAGGGTCTAGCAGTCGTCTTCGGGGTAAAAAAATTTCATCAGTACCTGGCTGGGCGAGAATTCACGGTGATAACAGATCACAAACCGCTTTTGGGTTTATTAAACACGGACAAGCGAGTGCCGGAAGTATGGTCACCCAGAATGTTGCGCTGGATTTTGTTGTTGTCTGCGTATAACTATCGCATCCAGTACAGGCGAGGTGAGGACAACTCCAACGCTGATGCACTCAGTCGACTGCCGGCCCCCGGGGACGAGGACGAACCACAACCACCTGGAGACGTGCTTCTACTGGAAGCTGTCGAGTGACAGGCACCGGACATCGTCAAGCTGATCAAAAAAGCCAGCGTCTTGACCAGGGTGAAGGACTGGATCCTGAGTGGTTGGCCTTCGACACAACTAGACAGCACGTTTACACCATACGAGGTGAGGAAGACAGAGTTGTCGTTGCACCGGGGTTGCATACTCTGGGGGAATCGTGTGATAATTCCCGAAGCCGCAAGAGAGCGAGTGCTCCAACTACTGCATGCAAATCACCCGGGGATGAGCGCTATGAAAGCAGCAGCTAGAGGGCTCATGTGGTGGCCAAAAATGGACCACCAGATTGAAGAGTACGTATGGTACTGCCAGACATGTCAGAGCAACCGACAAAGTGACCCCAAGGCTCCCGTTCACTTTTGGGTCAAACCAGACCAACCTTGGAGTCGTCTACACATGGATTTCGCGGGCCCAGTCAAAGGAGATGTATTCCTTGTCGTGGTAGATGCGTACAGCAACTGGGCGGAGGTTGAAATCATGTCATCAATGAAAGCTGCGGCCGTCGTGACAAGCTTAAGGAAAATGTTTGCGACACATGGTGTGCCAGACGTTATCGTTTCGGATAATGGAACGGCCTTCACAAGCGCTGAGTTGCAAACTTTTTTGAAGTGTAATGGTGTGCGTACTGTTTTTACTGCACCTTATCATCCCGCCAGTAATGGCAGAGCCGAGAGGATGGTAAGAGAAGTGAAAGAAGCTTTAAAAAAGCAACGGGAAGGAACAACACAGTGCAAGATTTCGCGATTCCTGTTTAAACAGCACACGACGCCACATTCTGTCACAGGGAAATCGCCAGCAGAAATGATGATGGGGCGAAGGTTGAGAACTGCGCTGGATCGTCTTCATCCGGACCGACAACATGCACCTGAGGTTCAACACCCAGTTACCAAGAGGTACTGTGTCGGTGACACTGTCTACTCTAAAAGCTTCACTCCAGGTCCCAGGTGGAAGGCGGCCAGAGTGGTGGCGGTCAGAGGCCCGGTGTCGTACACGGTCCAACTGGATAACGGCGAGCGCCATCACCGACATCGGAACCAACTGAGAAGCGCCTGGACGAGGTCCGAATCAGACAAAGGTACCGGGGAGGGCTGCCATGCCGAGTTGTTTCCCACGGCAACACGACCCCAGCCGCAGCCGACGGCCCCAGAAGCAACCACAAGGGCGAGCCCGAGTCAACCTGTTCAAGAGCCAAGCGCAAGACGCCCACAGCAGCAGCTGACGAACCCAGAGGCACCAGAGGCAAGCCCAGAGCATACCAACCAAGATTCGATCGCGCCTCGAAGGTCAACGCGCGTTCGACGGCCTGTCCTACGTTATGGCATTGATGAATAGCCCAACGTAGCTTTGTATTCTTTGTATAACTAATCTTAGAAGGAAGGAGTGTTATGTACTGACGTCACATGTACATTTCATCGCTTATCACCCACGCAAGCAGCGGTGGCCTTATCACGAGTTTCACTCATGCTATAAAAGGAGTGTGCGTCAATAAACCTACGTTCATTTCACCACTGGGCGTCCGACTGATTTACTACAAGAAGCTTGTTGCCTTATCAAATTCCCCGCAGTGTATATGATCGTAATGAAATGTAGTCAACTCTCATGATTCTGTTCTTATTTTGCTAATGCAGGAAGCAGGATTCCAGCACAGCCATCTACTGCACTTATGGTCAAGATGCTCAGACAATGGGGTCCCTGTTCCTTGTGGTTAACCGTGAACAGTATTCTCGCTTTTATGAAGGCTAAAGGTGATTTCCTGCATAAATTACAATTTTGCAGCTCAAATGTGTACACTTTATTCTAATTTGAATCAACTAATATATGCTGTTTAATACTTTTATACTGTTTGATACAATCATTTCTTGTTGGAGAATATTAAGTGTGATGTTTAACATTTATTTATGCATGACTGGCTGATGCATGATGGCCTGTGTTTAAAAAATGTGAACTCACACATTTGAAGCTTCATTCAGTAACCAGAGTATGGCTGATTTAATAGACATTATTTGCTGATTTATGTACTCATGTGCTACAAGCCCTAATCTTCCATTATCGCACCAAGTACAAATAATTTAGAAATTGGCAATGTATATTAACTTCATCCGCATGTGGCCAGTAGAGTACCTTAATGAACAGTGGTTTGTTTTTATAAGGCCCCCATTGATATGGCACTTCGCACCTAAACAGTAATAAATGTGGCATATTTAGGCTTTTGTCTTGCAGTAGAAAAAAAGCATTTTCAAGCAACATATTTTATAACAGACCATGCAGTGCCTTCGCATTACAAAATATAAGGAAACCAGAATTGTAATTGGAAAATCTGCTACGCAGCATTTTTAGCTCAGAGAACTCTATTTATATTTGATAAAATTATTTAGGCGGGAAAAAAATTTTCTTGCTCAAGGAACCTTGTTGAGGAGCGAAAATTCATCTCGATGCTCCTGGATCAAACCTTATTTAAAGCAAGTTCATGCGTGAAACATACGTTGTTTCAGTATATCAAAAATCTGGGCCGGTCAAGCATTATATCGACTGTCCAAATCAGCTTTTCACAATGATTTGCCATGACATTGGTGTACAAAATAACAGGTGTGTTTCTTGTGTGCTTGCTCTGCATTTCATGTACTTCCCTAATTGACCTTTGCAAACCAAAACTAGAATTTTTCTACCTGAAATTTAATATTGAAAATTTATTCCTGTAAGTGGCACCAAACTCGGGCAGTTTTAGTGTTACCATATATACAGGTTGTTTCAGTGAACTTAAGCTAAACTTTAAATATATGCTAATGCTACGTAGCTGGACAGAACCAAGGTAATGTTTTTGCCGTCGCTTGGAGATACTCCGAATATTTTTTGTACTCTGCCTCATTAGATAATTAGACCTAATTGTTTATTCAACTTCTCAATTATTATAATTAGATGAAAAGTGTCAGTGAGTAAATTGTAGAGCAACATGAGAAACTCCCCATACAGTTTTCTGTTACTCAATACGTGCAACATAAAATTTCTTTCCGATCGTGAAAGAAGCCCGCGTATACACGCAAAATTGTCGTTCGAGTCACTTGGCCGCTCGAGTCACTTTATGTGTATTTGCGGGCATCTTTCACGCTTGGAAAAACACTTTTGTGTTGCACGTATTGAGCAACAGAAAGCTGTATCGGGAGTTTCTCATGTTGCTCTATACAATTTTCTAATTGACACTTGTAATCTAATTATAATAATTGAGAAGTTGAATAAACAATTAAGTCTAATTATCTAATTAGGCGGAATACAAAAAATAGTCTCAGTATCTCCAAGCGACGGCTAACAACATTACCTTGGTTCTTTCCAGCTACGTACCATTTGCATATTTTTAAAGTTTGTCCCAAGTCAACTGAAACACCCTGTATATAGGACAGATTTGATCTGTTATATTGAAAAAAAAACGTATTTTTGTAGGAAATGTAAATTTTCATGTACTTACAGATGTATTTGGGATTGCATGTTTTAGGTTGTTATATATGTATTATGTAGGTATGTATTCAAGCATGGAATAAATATATTTACTTTCCTTGAAAATGGAGTATCATGTATGTATTGCTGGTCTGTATTACATTTTATATGGATATGTAAATCGTAATAACCATTGATGTAGATATACACGCTCCAAAGTTATAGTTTGCTAGGTTGCATTTGTGCAGTGAAGACAGGTTTGGCCCTGAATTACTAATATATATTGTGATCCACACGTATAAATGTGTATATGCCTATCGAAGCTTCAAGCTTGGCTATCAGACGCCGTGTTTGGTAGCTGAACTTGAACCTTCTGGCACACACGAGTTATGCGTGGATCGCTCTATATAGTCGTAATTCAAGGCATGTACAGCTGAGCCTGTCTTCCGTATACTGTAGAAATAAAAGGGTGTACACCCTTTCAACACCTATGAAAATGGGTTTTAATAGGGACTAACACCCTAACACCCTTCATAATTTTTGCTGAACGCCCTTCTAGGGTGCTATACTAGCACCCCAACTTTAGGGTGTAGGAAACGGCACCCTTAGGGTTTCCGTCTGGCGACAAACTGATTTACACCCTTAAGGGTGTTAAAATGTTTAGTGTGTGGAGAGGCAGTCGGCATCCTGGGGCAAGCGGCCAGACTTGTAAACGACGGTATAGGCACCGGGCGGCCGTCGTAACGCGCCAGCGGCGCACCTGCAATACGCTGGCGAACAGCGCCGCGAACGGCAGCTGTCAGAGCAATGGCACGTGAAGCAGACGACGGGACGAAGGCGCTCGGTGCTTCCACTGATATGGCACAGCGGGTTTTATGGGCTGATGCACCGGAAAACACATTTTCGTGTGTCTGCTTTTGAGAAAGGTCGTCACTTGTACGAGGCAGATCACATTCTTGGCAACAGGTAGTATACAAGGCAGAAAACGAGCGCAAATTGCGATGCAAATGCACCACGCGAACGGAGCTCACCGCGGCAAGCTAAGTGGAGCTCCAGCAGTTATATTCCAGATGTTATTTTGCTGTGCGCGTTAACATTCTCGCGTATTTAATCATGTAAATAGGCGAAAAACACAAAAATTATGGACAGAAAAATGTCACAGTTTCGCCCTAAGGGCGAAGCAATGAATGCGATAGCAACACAGCAATGTCATACGAAGTAAGGTGAGCGGCTTTGGTAGCAATATGAATTGTAGTAAACATGAGCTGATTAACTAAGCAGGTGTGCTGCGGCGTAAGTAGACCGACATGAAGAGAGGCTCGATGACCACGAGAAGGCGCGTGTGAAACGGTGGTGTTGATGAGAAGCGCTTCCCGTGGGCAGCGCGTGCGAAGGGACACACCTGTAGCGCTGCACTGCCGATCCGGGCAGCATTGCATGTGTAGCGTGCGTTGGAAAATGTGGCCCGACTATTACTAACGGAATGCACAAGCGTGGTGTGAGCGCGCACAAACACGAATAGATCACACTGAATGACTGCAGACGACTGTCAAAACGCTGGCAGCAAGCATACGCCGCAGCGGGCGAAGGTACGTGCGGTCTATCGCTTCAACGGAAACTGAGCGGCGAATGCACGGCGCATAAAGGTCAGAGCCATGTGGAGATAAGAGACGGTGCGGACGAGCGACAAGCGCGGTTGTTGGCGGAGTAGAAGTGCCCCCCCCCCCCCCCCGCTCTTTCCGGCGCTGGCTTCCTGCTTCCTTGCTTGCGCGTGGGAGATTGAGTGCGTTGGCTCTCCGTGATAGCGCGCGTCCCCGCACGCTTTCACTCGGGCATACGGCGCGCGGCGAAGATTTTATCTATAGGGAACCGCGACGACGACGGTGACGCTGACGGCAGAAATTCGGTTGAAGTGCACATTTAATTGCTATCGCAATAAAAAAGCAGACATACGCCTTCCTTATTCTGATTCTTGAACTGCTTCGCCGATCGCACATGTGTCAGTAAGTTACCGTTCTCTGTACGTTGTAGTTCTTTTATGTTTGCAATGCTCCCCCATTCTTAATTGCGTTAAACTAGCCCAATCTTTAGTCACGGCCCATTTTACATACCTAAGTGCGACGGCAGCCATCGGTGGCGGCGAGTACACGCCCCTGCGTTGGCGTTCGCCATCGATGCACAGCGCAGTCATGTGCCTGACGCAGCCAGAGTTGGGAATTGCTAGGATTGAAAATGTACATTAAAAGGAAGACTGATACACTGATAAGACAGCAAAATGACTACAAATCTGAGTGTTTGCCTTCGGTGCCCAAACTCCGGAGCCGTTACACTGCGGAGGCGAAGGCAGGCAAGTAGGACGCGAAGCTCTTGCGTTGGAATGGATCTTTTATTAACGTTAGAACAACTAGACCATAGCAAATTAGCGTCGGAAATGTACAGTTCCCAGCGATTGAAGCGTTGGCAGCGCGCGGCTGCCGCCGTATTTTTTTTCTTTTTTTTCTTTTCGCGCCACAAGTGATTGCCGTGGGACCAAATGCAGTCATAATGCGTTACGAAGGTTCTCGCTTTCACTCTACACCACAATGCATAAGTTTGGTGTCCCCAACGCTTACAGTCAGTGCAAAAAGCTCTGGCGACCATGCGATTCGCGTAAAGGCCGTTTCACATGGCGCGATTGGGGCGAAAAAAATCGTTCTGTCGCGCACGTCGCAGAGCGATTTTCGCTGGCAGCTTTCACATGAGTCTTTGACCGCGCGATTTCCGTCGCAGCGACGCCCAAGGTTGCTCCCTGCTCACAAAGTATCCATGCCTGCATCGTTAAATAAAAACATGGAAACTAGTCAAATATTACAATTTCGTATTATTTTTTTTTTGAAAATAGAATAGTACACAATTTTTCAGCACTTAAACGCGTTGAGACTTTGCGATCGCTTAGTCCGCAGCTGCGGCGAGTGAAAATGCTGCACAAACCGCATAAGCGTGCGGCGTGGTGGGGTGCTCTTGTTTTTTACCCTCTAGTTGTGTTGTTGCGGTACGATGGAAGCCACAACTCTTCTCCTGGAGGAGTATTTGCTTCTCCAAAGAAGCTACTATTAAGTGTGCAAGTGCCTGGCACAATTTCAAGCAATGAAGACGTTGCCAACGGTGACGATCATGAGGGTACGTGCCGTATGTTAAAGGCGGCGTCAGCTCCCGACTGGATAGCATGCAGCTTCTCCTTTTAAATGAATTGTGCGAGCTGGAGAAAACAAAAATCGTTGACGAAGCTCCTGAGCCACAGGCGCTGGTGGGTACGTACGCTCTGTTAAAACATTGAAACTGGTGCGCGACATTGCTCCGCAGAGATTCCAACACGCGGTAAAACAGGAAAGCGCCTATTTCGACGGCGCTTGCTGTTACGTCACGTTGCTCCGCCCATACTCGCCGATCGCTGCGACTCAGCGACGGAAATTCCAACATGTTGGAATCCCGTCGCGGAAAGCCCGCGACGTCGCAGCGGTCGCTGAGCGATGGAATTCGCTGTGTCGCTGTGTGAAAATCGCGCCATGTGAAACAGCCTTATCGCGTTTCAACTGCTGAGCACTGTACGCGCTGTTGCCACAGACCGCACATATACAGACTTTCTGCCTGAAAAGCGCGATGCCGCGATGAACAACGATTGAATTGAATGGCCTAACCAGCTTCAGCCATGGTTCAGTAACTGTTGGTGCACCCAAAAACGCAACATGTTTGATCAGACTTAGTTTCACGGCAGCGCCTGCTGCGCGCGGCCCGGCCGCCACTTGCCATTACATTCGTGGCGCAGCAGCATTAAGGCGCCACCGGTCCAAATTCATCCCGCGCCCGGTGCCTATACGAGTATTCTTAAAGTAAGTCGCAGTGCCCAACGACCAAGGCGACCAGTGGGATCTTTGAGAGAAGACAACCAGCATAGAGCATGGTGGTCAGTAATGACGGTGAAGGGTCGGCCGTAGAGGTAAGGGCAAAACTTGGCGATGGCCCAAACTAGAGCGAGGCACTCTCACTCTGTGATCGAATAGTTTTACTCATCCGAGGAAAGAAGGCGACTGGCATAAGCAATAACGCAGTCGTGACCATGCTGACGTTGGGCTAGAACTGCGCCGATTCCATGGCCTGTGGCGTCGGTACAGACTTCTGTGGGCGCAGATTCGTGGAAGTGAGCCAACACTGGTGGTGATGGCAGTATTCCAATCAGCGGTGAGAAGGCGGACGCTTGTGCAGGACCCCAAGAAAAAGTCGCGTCTTTCTTGAGCAGGCAGGTGAGGGGCCGTGGTAGTGCTGCAAAATCTTTCACAAACCGCCGAAAATAAGAACACAGGCCGAAAAAGGAACGGACGTCTTGAGTAGAGCGAGGTGTCGGAAAGTTGGCAACGGCGCTAACTTTGGCGCCGTTGCCCACTATTCATTAAAAGTTAATGTACTACTATTCTTTAAAAACTTCTTTTAAGTTACGTCACATGCTCAGCATACGCATTGCTGCCATTGTCGTTCCTTTTAATATCGGAACCGTAAGGCAGCGCCGATTGCGCCAACTTTAAGGCACGTCACACCAAAGCGGGCAAGCGGAAATCGGGGAAAACCTCCTCGCCCGGCGTGTAAAGCGGGCGGCAAACGAGGCGGCGAGCTCTATCGCTCGCGGACGGATTTTTGATTGCGAAAGCAATCAGGGGCGGATGCAGGTTTTTTTCTGAGGGGGGGGGGGGGGGGTCAGCTTCTGTCAATGATGATGATGATGATAGTAGCCTGTCTTATTTACCGAAATTTAGCGTTTTTTATCACGATAAACCCGCATTTTATACGGCTGAAGCAACACCTGTAGCCCTCCGTGGTGGCTCAGTCAGCTCAGGCGTTCAGCAAGAGATCGCGGGATCAAATCCGGGCCGCGGCGGCCGCATTTCGATGGAGGCAAAATGCAAAAACGCCCGTGTTCTTGCGTTGTAGTGCAGGTAAAGAACCCCAGGTGGTCAAAATTAATCCGGAGCCTTCCACTAAGGCATGCCTCATAATCAGAACTGGTTTTGGCACGTAAAACCCCAGAAAGAGGAAGAAGACCTGTAGCGAAGCCAGGAATCGGTTTCTCCGAGCTTATAGGAAAAGGACGTTACCCAATACAGCCATGTGCTTGGCGGCTGCGCCTGATAATACAGGGTGTTCAAAACTAAGCTTTATGGTTTTCTTAAAGTTAGGCACTGGGAGGCACGCGAAGACCACCTGTGCAAATAAGTTACGTGGCTAGGGAGGCAGAAAGTGAGATGATAATTATCGCTCTGAGCAGCCCAATTAACTAAAATTCAACAATTTTTTTTTTGTTGACGGCAGTAAGTGGGTATGTTTGTATTGAAAACTTAGAGACAGTCGAGTTTCTACACAGTATCAGTCGGAAGAATTATTCTAGCGTGTCCGTGCTCCGAGATATCAGACTCCAAATTTCAATTGTCGTACTGCGCAGAATAATCGAGAATAAAGACGCGACAATTCTCATGAATTCCCGTGAATGATCATGAAGCTCAGTGACCACTTCTGTGGAGGGATGGCGGTGCCATCTTCTCAGTGCAGCCAATAACGCCGCACACAAGGACGTCGCATGCGACCTGGTGCACGATCCATGGCAGCTCACCACAGCAAAATGGTGATCCATGCCGTCATATGCATTCAGCTTAACCAGGCGCCTTTCTGAAAGAAAGGTGAGAACCATGTATAGGACTTCGCGTATGATGAGGATACGCTAACAGCTTTGTGCCCTCCGCTGAAGCTCAGTAGTTATGGCGTTCTAATGAGAGCATGCAGCCGTGGGTTCGGCTGACGGCTTCGGTCGCATTCCGATGGAGGCGGTGCAAAAATGGCCGTGTGCTTAGATTTTGTGCGCGCCGAAGAACTCGAAGTGATCTAAATTAATCAGGAGTTATGCGGTGTCTGTCATAGCCCATGCGTTGCTTTGCAACGTCATAAAGCCCTAACTTAACCTTGATGACATTGTCGATGTTAACAGCTTGTGTTAGCAAAGCATTTTCTTCACGTTCATGTGGAAGGCGTGAAATACAAAAGCACTAGCGCTGTATGCCTTTTTCTGACTACAAACGGTTGGCTGGCTGTGCAAGCGGAGTCACAAAAATACTTGGTGTGCTTGCGGGATGTTTTCTGAAACAGCGCAAACGGGACGAAAGACACGGTAGAAGTGCACAGGGCATGCGCCGACTGACATCGTTCAAAAACTTGGAGGACGCTTAAGCTTCACCTTTAAGAGTAGAACGCGATAGCGTTATCAGGACCCGTTCGCATCGCAACCTTCGCGCACGGCATGTAGGCTTCATTCACTGCAATACTGAACATGGAAAAGCCACCTTACAAAAACCAAGCTTACACCGATCCCCTTAAAGTCGGCTTCACTTTTAAACTGAAATGCATTGCTGGAAAGACGTTTTTTCAAGGGCCATATAAGTGGTCTTATATTAAAATGTAAAGGCCCTAGCACCTTTTTTATTACTTTATTAATTGTTTGCTATTGCCCCGACGCGCGCAGGTCTGGTAGAAATGTTTGAGTTTCCTCGTAGCAGAATTAGGTTTTCTCATACATTCAAATTACAATCCGACGCCGATTGGTAAACTATCCGACGGCGAATCCGACGCTGAATGGTAAAGTCGTACTTTACCATTTTCTGACAGATTTCACTGTGAGAAATTCAATTTTTCTTCACCAAAACATTGCTCCACGTGGAGTGCCTGCGCGGTCGATGTGGTTGGATGATTTTCTCCGCCACCCGCGATCACACGCCGGTTGCCGACGCCGGATTTTCTGCGACACGGGGCCCTAAACGCTATCGCGTTAAAAGACATCATGCACATCGTGACTTAGTGAAATCGTTGATGTGTTCCACATAAGAAAGATGTATGATAATTAACATATCAGTCCCTTCTGTTTCCGTGCTCCACTGCAAAAAAGAAGTATTTGCACGTAGTTGCGGCTCGATGAGCGTGTGCGTGAACAGGTTGTCCTTATTTTTATTTATTCGCTGTTTCTGCTAGTAAACATGTCACTAGACAGTCAGCGCGTGTCCTGTGTACTTCATCCTGCGCTTCTCGTTCCGTTAGCTTTGTTTTAAATATGAACGTTAACCAACTCGCCCAACTGCTGCACTTTGCTGCAATTCATTCGTGTGACCCGAAACACAGTGCGAAACTGTCGTTTTACGTTGCGCGGAAAAAAAATCAGGAACGACCCGCCACAGCACTTCCCTTAGATGTTATTAAAGAAAAAATGAGACATCCACCGAATCGTAGCAATTGCTACAAAGGAAACCCATACGGGTTTCTCGAAAGGAAATTGCCTCGCAGTTGAAGAAAAATTTGACCTGGTCGGGTGGATGTCTCATTTTTCCTTTAACTACTTCTCTCCACCTAGCGGGTTTCCGCTGAAATATTACGTCAGACACTTGCCTTTGCTTTGAGTTGTTGATGAATTAGACTTCGCCCTGCCATCTGCTAGTCGCCTGGTTAGCTCAGATGGTAGAGCGGCTGCCCCAGAAAGGAGGGTGGTCCCCGATTCGAGTCCCAGACCAGGACGTCTTCAACTGCGAGGCTTTCCTTTCGAGGAACCCGTATGGGTTTTATTTGTAGCAATTGCTAAGATTGAGTGGATGTCTCATAGTTTTTCTTTAATTACTTCTCTCCACCTAGCTGGTTTCCGCTGAACTATTACGCCTTAGATATTATTGCAGAAACGTGTCGAAAAGTCTCATATTTTATACACATGCCATACATGGAATTATCTCATATGAACACGTATGTTTTATAAGTATTCGCATGTCATTATATGAGAGAATTTGATATGCGACATATGATAGTTTCTGATATGGCAATCCCTGATCCAGCAAGCTTACTGTACAACCTATTCTCATCAGCAAGTTCTTATAAGGATCGATTAAAGCTTCAATTGAAGGTGCGTGTGCAAACAAAGACAAACAGATCATTCTAGATATGGTTCTGCATATGGTGCTTTCTAAAACTGCCTGTAATTTCACCTTATCTGCGATGAGTCCCAGTGTATATTGTGTCTGTCGTATGACCACTCTGATGCACTATTTGACCTAAGGCTTCTGTTTTCGCTGCAGGCCAACCGCATCCAAACCTCGTTGTCTAAAATAGAGCTTGGCTTCTCCGTCGACCATATGGAGTGCGCCTACGTCAGTGCCAGAGCGCCGGTGAAATGCCTGGGCTTACTGGACTATCCTATTGTCTCCGCAGTCCGAAATTTCACGGGGAAGACGACTCCCTAGCGTGGTGAACATGCACGGACAAGGCAGATCGATCCTTCACTCATATCACGTTGCGGGTATAGCTTGGTCACGTTGCTAGCAACAGCTGTCTTGGAATCAATATGAGACCTATCGCATAGCTGGACATTTTAAGCATATAGTGCATGTGCTGAGTTGGTACTGATTCTAATAGCAGCGCTGTACCGGCGCAATAATGTTGCAAACGATCTGAATTGTACCAATAAAGAAATTCATGATATACATGAAGTGAGCCAGTAGCAACACTCAATATTTTCGTTTATTTTGTCTAGTTTCTCTTCAGCGTTCATTGAGCGTGGAAAAATGGTCTCTGAGGTAAGGACGACTTTTACCAAACCGCCTAATAGTACCTTTGTCATACGTTTACGCTCCACACACTCAAACTACATGCGTAGCTTTGTTACCTTTTAGCATAAAAAGAAAGCGTGGAAAAATTTCCAGACACAGATCATTGGCCTGAGCCATTTCGACAGTGGTTTTGAAAAGGGTGCATCAGTGGTGATAGTCACATCAACAGGCCTTTTTAACTTGGGTGCCGCCATCTTGGGAAAATGACACCATCTATAGCGTCTGCCCGCACTCCGCCGTCATGCTGGATTACGGCGACAGCTGCAGAGGTTGGCTGTGTATACGACGAAAACCCTCCGTCGAGCTGCACAAAGTTTTTACAGCGAAACTCTACATGGCTAGGGCAAATCCGTCGTCCGCGAAGAACCCGCGAACTGGCTCGTTGGCGGACCTCGGCGCAACCGCGCGCACGCACTTGTTCCACTGCTCACGCGTTCGTCGTGTTCTTCCACAGCTGGCTGCATTGCCGCTCATCATTCCATCGTAGAATTTCACAACTCTTCTGTCGTCGTAATGGGGAGGCCGCGTTTACGGGGGTGTGAGCCATTCATTGTGACGGCCATATTTAATAACAGAGGTGATAGGCGAATGTGTGTGCGTACCTAACGTCACGATGACCACCAATAAGTGCAATAAATAAATATGTTCGTACCTTTGTTCAAAATGCTGTGTCACCTCTGTGTCGTGCGCTAAACACAAGCCTCGCTGGTCATCCACCCTCACAGAGTGGAATGGCTCACGAATTTATTTTTTTTTCGTGCGAGAAAGAAATGCCTCTTCTTCTTGCGAGAAATAAGTGCTCTCTTTAGCATCAGGGTGTGACCGGTGTGTTAGCTTGTTGTTGTCATTCTACAAGCACGCAGTACTGAATTTTCAGTGTAATGCCTACGTAGTTCATACGGTCCGCGCGAGAAAATCCTAACGGAAACCAAAGAGGTTCGCAGGGCCATAGGCGGAAAGTTTTAATTTTTCCGGGGAGGGGGGGGGGGGGCTGGGGCCTGACCAGCTTTCCGAACCTCACCCATGAATGCACACACACACACACACACATATATATATATATATATATATATATATATATATATGTATGTATGTATATATATATGTTGTCCCTATGTTGTCATTGGTGTCATTGTTTGTTGGCTTCTCATGATATGATTAATAAAATCGGGCCCCTCGGTTCCCTTTCTTCTCGTTCATTACATAACGAGGGCTCGAATCCGGCAACATTGATGCCTTCAGGTAGCATATGTGGGTTTATTGACCAGTTGCCATCACCCAAAAATATCACCTGCTCGTGATGCCTGCGGCCGAAAGGATGTTCCACATCCGCCCCTAGGTTTCTGGGTAGTGGCGCTGGCTAACACTCCCAGGGTTAGTTGTAGTGTAAAACCAAATACCCCAGAAAGTGGATGGGAAGACGGGTCCGCGATAGCTCAATGGTGAGAGCATCGCACACGTAATGCGAAGACATGGGTTCACTCCCCACCTGCGCACAGTTGTTTTTTCATCCGTTTTCATTTCCATTAATTTATCATTTTCTTTATTTCAATAAGTAAGTACAATGAATTTTCCCTATGTTGTCCTTGGTGTCATTGTTTGTTGGCTTCTCATGATATATATATATATATATATATCTATATATATATATACATGTATATTACCTTTAATAACAATTACACTGGAAACTTCGTGTGACTTCGAAAGATTGTTCACTGAAGGGACGAGCTTATATGAGTATTTACAAGACCTCGGAGTAGGAGACAATTCAGTTTTACAGCCTGAGTCCCCTCGCAGCGCCAAGAGACGGGAATCTCTGGGTCGAGCCATGCGACAAGCGGATTCAGTTGATCACGCTAGGGAGATATTATTAATATCTGTTTTGCGCGTATTAAGTCGCACAAGTACACATCTATGAAAAAAGAAATGTCTACGCCTTGCAAAACGCCTTGTAAATGTGTACGCCTTGGATAAAACATTCATGAAATTCATGAGGAATAAATCTCGTTTTCTGGCGGGGACTTGTGTCCACTTGCCATCTTATGTAATACGTCCAGTTAAATTGGCCCCCATGAGTGCAATTCTCGGTTACGACAATGACGCAGACAAGGACATGCCTCTGATCGACAGCGGGGACATTAAAGACGATATTCATAAACCGCAAAACACGTGGATCCGCGATTTCATCAATGAAAACTATTAACTCCAATTTGTGTCTCTTGACACGATCCCCAAATCAGTTTGTAAGCGCATCTCGCAGTGGAGGTGCCATCGACCGCGTGTTTACTTACTGATTGGATGTCCGTAAGCGTGTACGTCTCGCAAACTGCTTCACGCACCAGTACAAATTTTTAGATGCCAATATTAGGTTGGGTCTACGTAATTTTATTTTTTTAGATATGCGTCGTACCTCTCGGTGAATACACCAATCATCAGCATTCTTCCTCGACAAGCATGCTATATCGCATTCGCCTTCTCAAAATCGCTGCGTATGTGATTCAAACTGTGCGTCAGCCTGATGTGGTGTTTGTATTTCTGCATAGGCCTTGAGAGCGGCGTAATGCGTTTAACACAAAGACCGCATCAGAATAAAGTTCACACTTGTGCGGTAAATAAACATAATCATTGCATGGGGTCACCCGTTGCATAGTGAGAAAATAAACACAATTTCGGGCATCGCACTTAATTGTATAGAATTTATTTAACTGCTTCACAAGAGCTTCGCTTCACAAAGATACGAGCATGTCCATATTTTGGACCAGCAAACTTTCTTCTTCTACCAGACACGCAGGTGAATGTGCCAAACGGCAATGACGCGCATAGATTAGGGAAAGGGAGGGAAGGATAATGTACGTCGGGATGGAGAGGCAATTATACCCAGTCCCGTGACATAGGTATACATGTGATACAAAGGGAAGTTATACAAATTGCACACAGAAGGTAGAGCAGCAGCATTTGTTCCAAAGGTGTAAGTAGGAAAGGAAGTGGAAGAAATCTGCTAGTGGACGAACGTTCGATGTGAAAGGGGGTTATCTGTAATGCTACAAAGACAACCAGAAAGGAAGAGGTAATGATCTCGTGGCACAGCGCCGGCCCGTCTTCTTGGCCAATCCCCCCGTATAGTGGACACGCGCCATAATACAGGAAGCAAGCACGCAAGCTGACAAGCCAACGGGCTTTTACGAAGCCTGGATGAACCCAGCCGACTTCAGCAACCGCATCAAAGACGCTCTAGACTAGGTCCTAGAGTATATATGCTAAAGAGACGGGTCTCCCATGTCGACTCTAACCTCACGCCCTAATTCCCTTTTTACTCCTTCCCCAATAGGCCGTCGGCAATCTCGAAGAAAAAACATTTATTTATTCAATCAATTAATTATCTTCACGCTATAAGGAGTGGGCACGTGAGAGGCATGTTTCACTAAACTTTCGCTCTTTGTACAACAACTATCTCGCTTGCTGGCAGCTTTATTTCGAACGCCAGGTCCTGTTTATATGTCAACCTTCACGCTATAAATTTGTTGCTGGCCTTGAAACCTTTGGCTCATACCCACAATGGGAAATTGGCCATATTTACCATGGCGGAAGACAAATTTACATCTTCCTTGTCTTTCATGTTCTTTGCCAACGAGTAATAACCAATTACTTTCCGCTATGACATCGAATGTCCACAGTGTGTTTCTTCATCGCAAATGTAGGACACCTTGGTGGTTGCCTCTCGACAGCTTGTCCTGTGCCCTAATCTCTCTTTAACTTTTTTTCCCAGTAGCATATTGCACTACACATTAGTCGAACGATCTTTTCTAATCACGTCTTCAGTTTACTGCGCGGGACAGGGATGTTTGCTGGCCAAAGCTTCCTTATCTCTCTTTTAAAACTTGCGCATTTTTGTATCAGTCTTCTCTCTTCGCTGTAATGTTGCCCGTGTTCAGCGTTTAAGTTGGTTATTTTGTTTTACTATTATTATTTTTCTTTCAGAAAAAAAAACTCCTTCCAGGTTTTATTTTCCTTTATAACTACGCGCTTATTGGCGTCATCTCGTACAGAATCGCGCCATTTCGCTCGAGGAACAGCAACGGCAATCCACGCGATGAAGACAAAGCGGTCTGCAGTTCCATCAGCTATGGCGACCGATTCGGAACATGAAGTCGACCGCCCCGGAGTGCCTCAACCTAGAGCGACGACGCCGCCGCCATCGGCTGCCGGGGACTGCCGAGCGACACCGTCCGACCCGATTGCCATCGTGCGCACGGGCCGCCTCCCAATGAGCGCGCCGTCAGGGCGCCATGGCTGGCCGGCCAGTTTCATGGATCAATGTAGACTCGTAACGGTCGGTTCGCCGTCCACCCCACCGGAATATTACGTTCCGCGGGCGACGGCACGGAGGCCCCCTACCAACCACGTCGCGCGCGCTGCAGCGGCGGCCCTGGAATCGAGTCGGGACCGGCATCCACTGCTCATGACTGACACGTACACCGTGCCTCTGCAGGACGGCACAGTGAGCCCCATGCAGTACTGCATGGTCGGCCTCCTGTTAGCCGGCCTCTGCGTCGCCGCGGCCCTCGTCTTCCTCGATGCGCCCGGAGGGCAGGTCACCCAGCAGGACGTTCGGCCCAGATCGGAACACCACGAAATACGCCCGCACATGCCGGCCTACGATCCGCCCGATGAAGTCGATCGCGACGCAGTGGTGGTTATCCCGCGCCCCGTGGAGCAACCCTCTCCCGGTGTCCAGGGCCCGACCGTCTTCGAACCTCTCCCGAAACCAGGGAACTCGGTGGACGCAACGGTCGCGGCCAAGGATCACGCCGCTCAAGATGCCATCACAACCGGAGCATGGGCTATCCAAGGGCGAGTAAGTGCGCGCGAATACGTTTGCTATAGCGTAGGTGGAAGCCGTTGTTAATGCAAAGACCAAACTGTTTAACACGACCGTCTCTATAGAGCTGAACGGTTCAAGTGGAAATTTTGGCGGTGAACCACATTTGTCCAGAGATGCAGCTATGGCTCGTATTAAGGTTGAAGTGCACCAAAAAAAGAAACATTACATCAGTGTCTGGTGGCGATTTTTTTCCTACGAGAATTGAATTGCGTTTATCTGGCGAGAAAAAGCGTGGCCATGAGCGGAGAAAATGATAAGCAGTGTTGCCCCCTTTTTTTCAATTTTGCGCCTACACTGCAGCATTGTTACGTTAGTATTACGCGACGAATTGCCGTGTATTTTCGTACAGTTAGGCTCAACTTTGTTTTTATATAAAAGTTCCTAGAGCTCACTAGGGTGAGTCTTTCGTTGCGCTGGAATAGAATTTCGCATTTGTCTTTCAACGAACTATTATGGCATCCCGAACAAATATTGTACAAAACTCAAAACGTCGCGAGTAGCCGGAGAAGTGACATTAAGCTGGCCTTTCGTTATTGCGTCTTTTCTGAATAACGAAAATCCTCACTGTAACAATTATGTTTCGGTTTTCCACATGTGTAAATTATTCGTTGAGTGTACATTAACATTCCTCTCATAGTGTTCCTTTAACCTTGAATACAATCTCCTTTCGCTTGTATTTCTTTCACTTGAACAGCGGTTAAAACAACGAAACGTAGGACAATGCAATATATATATATATATATATATATATATACATATATAAGAAAGTCAGAAGCACAACTTCGCGGTTATCTTAGGTTTAATATTTTCCCAACAGTTTCGGTCGGTGGGCCGACCTTTTTCAAGGGTCGGTCCACCGGTTATATATATATATATATATATATATATATATATATATATATATATATATATATATTTCCAAAGTGCTATTTATATTTTGACACTTAAGGCACTTGAGAAATGTTACTGAACCGGAATAGCGTCTTCTAACACACCGACGGAACGCCAAACCTGTCAAATCAACTATTACATATCCTCCAGAAATCGAAAGTGTGTGTCTGTGGCAGACTTTATATGCAGTGCTGGCAGTACCAATCTCAAGGTTCTTTCGGGCAGGTGCGTAGCCAGGGGGGGGGGGGGTCTGATAGGGCTTCAGCCCCCCCCCCCCCCCCCCCGAAATTTTCTCCCGATGCCGACCAAAACAACCACCGGCGCCGGGAATTATTCTGGATTTTGTCTACAATGTCTTTTTCACGCTCGAGAAGACATTTCGGCACGAACATTGCGAACTTGGGCTGGATTTCGTGGCAGCGCCCTTGCGCCTGGAGTAACGTAACTCAAGGAGCCCCATCCGAGCACAAACTTTCAAGGGCTTTTCAATAGGGAGCGGCGCGTTGCGGCATCTCGCAGCGGCCGCGGAATCAATGGAGCGCATGGATTTCAATTCTGAAACTTTATGGGTGTAAAGTTCTCATAAACTTTTGACAGCGAAAGGTGCACTGACATTTCCAAAGGCGTGCTTTAGATTTTCAACTCTGAAAATTTATGGGTTTAATGTTCTTATAAACTTGAGCTAACATGCGCGCACTAGAACCCTCGTGTCCAAGCCGTTTCAGAAATGGAAGCCTGCGTTCGCAATCTTCCACACACACGAAAATACTAAATACCACCATGACTGTCAGCTGGCAGCTGATAATTTTCTCCAAACATTTTCAGGAAGCGCGCCCAATGTGATCGATCAGCTGGACCAGAGCAGGCAAAGTAAAATAAGAGAAAACAGAAGAAAGGTAACAGCCTATTATAGAGACAGTTCTTTTTTGCGGGCGACAAGATCTGGGTCTCCGTGGCCATAGGGACAGTTGTCCTATGGATTTAAGCAAAGCCCCGGCTGGTAATACTGCTATTTTCAAAGCGCTTCTTCGCATGCGAGCTCATTGTGGAGATACATATCTGAAAAACCATTTGGAAAGTTGCCCCAGTAATGCCTTGTATTTAAACCCAGATGTACAAAACCAAACTACAGAAATTTGGGGTGAAATTATCAAAGAAAGCCTAGATGCAAAAGGAAACGCTGCAGCTGCTTCTCCGTACTTGCTGACGAAACGACGTATGTTGCTGGAATCGAACAGCTTACTGTTTTGCAAGGTATCTAAACAAGAATGCCAACGACACCGAAGAAGTGTTTTTAGGTTTTACCAGCGGAATAGATGCCCTCTCTTATTGTGACTGGAGGTTCTATGTAAATGTGTACAAACTGCTGAAGATTCTAGTCACCCTTCTAGTGAGCACTGTTAGCGCAGAGCAAATATTTTCAAACATGAGATTACTAAAAAAAACTACTTGCGCTCTAAAATGTCAGAGGAACGCATGGTCAGGCTGGCGCTTTTACACGCCCACAGAGACGTCGGCATCAACGTGTCCTAAGTCATTGACCGCTTCGCTTAACTTCCCCGCCGAGTGAAGTTTGTCCTTTACATAGCGAAGCAGCAAAAATCAATGCAAGTAAAAAGCTCTGTGCCTTCAGGTCCATAAACTCGTAATTATGAAAACGTATGACTGTTCATTAGCTTTTAAAACCGCAGAAATGTTCGCCATTTATTGTAACAGTTAACATCATGATCAAAATTGTTATGCGAATACGAAAATTACGAGGACATCAATAACCAATTTTGACCGAACTTGTTGATTGAAAGCCCGGCCCACGCAGCGTTTCCCAACAAACACACTTGGATATTAAGTAGTTCAACTTGCCGCATCATCTCTGGCTTTCCTTTGTCCTTTTCTTTCCTTTTTGGCTACCTGCTTTTACTTCTTTTTTTTTTGAAACAAAGCAATAGCGTTCTTTGATTTTGGGTGCAGAATAATTGTTGCCGCTGTGCAGGCAGCTAAAATACACATTTTCGCACTGATTTCTGCACCTCCTTCTATTATTCTACCCATATGGTGCTGTCGCGACCGCAGCAGGGCCCAAGTACATATCACGATTTCTGCGATCATAGTACTGTTCTTGCCTGGATCGTCTGTCTCTATGCGTGAAGTTTACTATCTGTGACTGCGCAACATGTTTATTTGTCTTGGTTGATGCGTTATATACAGTTACGTTTTCTTAGATACGTAGATTTATTGGAGACTTATAGGTACACCTAAATATCTTGTTGCGAGGTTTTGTGTATACAAGCAGTGAACTTTGTTTCCAGCGACACTTTTTTGCCCTTCTCAAGTTGTATCTTCGCATTTCTATATTCCATTCGATCTTCGCATTTCTAATGTATGTTTTGCTGAACTCAAGCTTTTTATATGTACTCACTGTTGCGCGTATAATCTCGGTGTAATTACAATACACGACGTACCGGTATAACAGCTGCTCCTGCACAATCCATTGCAACGAAGGACAGCGTCATAGAGGTTTTTCCCTGGCCGTTGCTTATGTACAAAAATGTAAACAAGGTGCTTGAATGACATAGATTTATCAAAATATTTGTCCTCAACTTGTTAATTTCATGGCCATTACGTTTTTCATATAAGCTGCATGCACTTCCTTGCTGGTTTCCAACTGATATAATTCGAAAGTTCGCGTGATATTTTCTGTCTTTATTAAAGAGACAAAAAAACGCGGAACCATTAATAGCAGTTATTTCTGCAACAATTTCGGTGACACACGAATATATTTTTTATGAAAAATATACATATTAGACCTGTATTCACAGTGCGTAGCGTTCAATAATTCGTTTGCAGCATCGAACATACAATGGTATTGGCAATCGCAATGCAGTTATTATATATGTATTTGAGCCCTCGACAAATTCTATACGAAGGAGGCCGCACTGCAACCTGCGGATCCCGGCGGATCCGGGTACTTTTTTTTTGCATTTCCAGCGATAGCGGTTACGTTCGCCGGACGCCGTCGGCGGAGGCGGCGGTGGCAGCGGACACCATCGCGCACCGAAACAGCTATTGGAAGGAGCCCATAAGAGTTTACGCTGTAAAAAAACACCGTTATCAATGAAAATCCATTAATATTGCGACGTAGCGTTAACGCGACCTTTAATGCGCCGCGAAGACGTGGCGGACCGATCACACTCAAGGCACAGATCAGTCTCAAGATGAGTCCCCACAAGCGATGAAGACGAAGAAGCCGATATGATGATGAACATGTGCAGCCAACGAAGAAGTGACTAAGAAATGCCCACACTAATTTCCCCCGCGTGCGAGCGGCCAGCCTGGCCGCATCTTAAAGGGACGGCGAACGCCTTGTGAAAGACTTCATGCGAGAGACGTGGACAATCTCGGCAGCGCGACAGCGGCGGTCAGTGGGAACCACAATAGGTTGGACGAGATAATTAATGGGAGAAGTCTGCTCCAAGACTCTGTATGGGCCTATGAACCGAAACTGAAACTTGTCGCACAAGCCAGGAGTGCGAACTGGTGTCCGGAGTAGCACTTCATCGCCCGGGCGGAAGAACACTGTGCGATGGTATGCGTCATAGAGGTCCTTGCGGTCCTGTTTCCGTGCTTCAGTGTTGATGCGGGCGAGCTGGCGACAGTGGAGGAGGCGTGATATATATTGTTCACAAGAGGATGCAGCTGGAGTGACAGGGGCGGAGAAGAAGGAGACGTCAAGAAAATAAGAGGGCGAACGGCCATAGACGAGGTAGAATGGCGAGTAACCAGTTGTGCGTTGTACGGCGGTATTGTACGCAAAAGTCACGAATGGCAAAATTGCGTCCCAGTTTGTGTGGTCTGGTTGAATATACATGGCTATCATGTCGGAGAGCGTGCAATGAAAGCGCTCAGTTAGCCCGTTGGTTTGAGGGTGGTAACTCGAGGTTGTCTTGCGGGTGGTGCCGGAGGCTCGGAGCAATTCGGCTACGATTTGTGAAAGGAATGCCTTCCCACGGTTGCTCAGGATGACACGAGGAGCACCGTGACGCAGGATTAATACTCGAAGTATAAATGCAGCCACTACAGAAGCCGACGCTGAAGTCACGCAAGCTGTTTCGGCGTAACATGTCAAGTGGTCGACGGCTGTCACTATCCATCGATTGCCGGTGAGAATCGTCGAAAGGGGACCATACAGATCAATACCAACGACTTCGGATGGTGCCGATGGACACGGGACTGGTTGGAGCTCTCCGCTTTGACCTGATGTTGGTAGCTTTCGGAGCTGGCATATGGCGCAGGAAGCGACGTACCGCGCTACACTAGTGGATAAGCCAGGCCAGTAGAAGCGACCTTTGATGCGGTCGTATGTTTTCTGAAAACCAAGATGACCAGCAGTCATGTCGTCGTGATAGGCCTTAAGAGCATTAGCGCGAAGAGAGCGAGGCAGAACAGGCACCCAGCGTTGACCATCAGGGTGATAGATATGGCGGTACAGGGCGCAGTTGTCGAGCTTGAATTGCGTGAGCTGTCAATGAAGGCGAGCGTTGGGCGGGCGCGAAGTTCCCTGAATGCGGTCTATGATGCGTCGACAGTAGGGGTCAGCGAGTTGGTGAGATATGAGCGATCCATGGCCATCAGAAGGAATCTGGTCAAGAGCGGTTAAGGACAACACATGCGGGGAAGGACGGTCCGAAAGCTTGTCGCGGAGGGCAGGAGCGGAATCATGGCATGGCGTCGTAGGAAGCGGGCAGTGAGAAAGCGCGTCTGCGTCCTGATGCTTTTTACCACACTTGTAGATAATAGTGAAGTCGTATTCTTGCAGACGGATAATCCAGCGACCAAGGCGTCCGGTCAAGTTCTTGAGCGTGGAAAGCCAACATAAGGCATGGTGGTCCGTAACGATGGTAAAATGGCGGCCGTGAAGATACGGTCGAAATTTCTGTACCGACCAAACGACAGCTAGGCACTCCTGCTCAGTGATGGTATAATTCTTCTCGGTGTTCGTCAGTACGCGGCTTGCGTAAACGACGACCCTCTCACGTGAAGACTCATCTCGCTGTAGGAGAATACCACCGATGCCATGACCGCTAGCGTCCGTATGCAGGAGTGTGGGTGCGGTTTCATCGAAATGGCGAAGTACTGGTTCAGATGTGAGGGCGTTTTTCAGATGGGTAAACGCTGTTTCGCATTCGGGAGACCACTCAAACGCAACGCCAGAACCGAGTAATTTGTGCAACCGTGCAGCTATTGAGGCGAAGTCACGTATAAAGCGGCGAAAATAAGAAGCGAGGCCAAGGAAACTGCGCAAATCGTTGGCCCTTTCGGGGCGAGGGAAGTGAAGAACCGCTGAAACCTTATCGGGATCTGGACGAATGCCGTCCTTGCTCACAATGTGACCCAAAACCTTAATTGTCTTGCTGGCAAAACGGCACTTTTTCGTGTTCAGCTGTAGGCTAGCGTTGGCAAGGCACGTGAGAACTTCGGCCAGGCGTTGCAGGTGTTGAGAGAAGGTGGAAGAGAAAACAACGATGTCGTCCAGATAGCACAGGCAAGTCTTCCACTTCAGGCCACGCAGAATGGTGTCAATCATGCGTCCGAATGTTGCGGGTGCATTGCAGAGTCCGAATGGCATTACATTGAACTCGTATAGCCCATCTGGTGTTGAAAACGCTGTTTTTTCTTTATCGTCCTCATGCATAGGTATTTGCCAGTAGCCCGAACGCAAATCAAGACTCGAGAAGTACTCGGCATTCTGCAGTGAATCCAAGGCATCGTCTATGCGAGGCATAGGGTATACATCCTTACGCGGGATCTTATTGAGTGCCCGGTAATCGACGCAAAACCGCACAGAGCCGTCTTTTTTCCGAACTAGAACGACTGGGGATGAACAAGGACTAGCGGAGGGGCGTATTATCTTTCGTTGCAGCATGTCGTCGACGTTTTCTTCAATGACTTTCCGCTCGGCAAGAGAGACGCGATATGGTCGACGGCGAACAATGGACCCGCCATCTGTCTCTATCCGATGCGTGATGACGGAAGCCTGTCCCAATGAAGAGGCATGCGCGTCAAACAAAGCTTCACACTTTTTCAGCAAAGCAAGCAACTGTTGTGACTGTGAAGGGGTCAGGTCGGAACTGATGGCAGCTTCAAGGGCAGAGAAAGATGCGGAACGCCCAACAGAAGGAGTTTCAGAGGAAGCCGCTTCAACAGAAACAACAGAGAGATGCTCGAATTTAGTGACGCAAGCCAACGTAGTGCCCTTAGGGATCAGAAGCTTTTCGGATGTCGCGTTGGTAGCGCAGACGAATGCGGAGCTATTCTCAAACCGGACCAGCCCTGACGCAAAGACTATCCCTCTTATGAGACAGTTCGCAGATGGTTGTACGAACACGTCACCATGTTCAATGACATCCGACGCGATTGCAACAATTCTCTGACGGTAAGGAAGTAGCTCGGTGTCTTCTGCAGCAAGCAAGCGAAGCAGTGAGTCATCTGTATGAAGTGAATGGGCGGTGTCTGTCATGTGGAGAACACGTTTCCGACAGCAGATTGAAGCGGACGCCGTAGAAAGAAAATCCCATCCTAATATCAGCTGCTGGGTACACGAACTTAGCACTGCGAATTGTATATAATGCAGAATTCCATCAATGTAGACACGAACAGTGCACATGGCGGCAGGTCGAATGGCGTTCCCTTGAGCAGCGAGTAGCGTAGGTCCATCATCAGGAGTGGTGACTTTCCTGAGGCGCGAACACAAATCACGGTGAATAATTGACAAACTAGCACCAGTGTCTATTAAAGCATATTATGCGGACGCGCTGGAGGAATTTCTGTCCTGTCGAGCAATGCAGTTTTTCCTCCAAAAGCTGCATAATTTAGTCTTCGCTACGCCCGTGAGATAGAAGGAGACATGACGTAGCTTCGTCACCTCGTCCCAGCGGTTAGCAGAACTCACCCGGTCGTAGTTGTCAAGCCAATCTTCCACATCTTCACCACGAAAGCCAGCAAATAGATGGGGGTCGCGCTGGGGCCCACTGACGATCCAAGATGGAGAGGCTGCGGTAGGCGGAGCCGAGATTGTAGATGTAGAAGAGCCAGAATGCTCGTCCTGCGGCATGTTGGCGGACAGCTGGCACAAACGGCGACCTGAGCGAAGCTCCAGGAGGTAGAGCGGGCGAGCAGAGGACGGGGAACCGAGGAGCAACCTCCACCACTTGCGACGTAGCGTTAACACGACCTTTAATGCGCCGCGAAGACGTGGCGGACCGATCACACTCAAGGCACAGATGAGTCTCAAGATGAGTCCCCACAAGCGATGAAGACGAAGAAGCCGATATGATGATGAACATGTGCAGCCAACGAAGAAGTGACTGAGAAATGCCCACAATATTTGAAAAAGACACATTTGGGAACATCTTCGGAAATTTTGAGCATAGTGCTAATAACGCTCTAGGCTCCTCATCAGTTTGATTATTTCAAATATGTCCCTCTGAAATAATCAAACTGCTCAGGAATCTATACTCTGCTTCATAAATATATAGCAGGCAATGCTACGAAGCCTAGAGATAGTTCTCTAACTGCTCGCATTCGCGATAAAAAAATAGTGCGGCATTTAAGGAAGACATATATATGCGTTACGTAATTCGATGTACCATTAAGTATCGTACTTTGACGTCGCAAAATATGACGTACATATTACTTGGATAACATTGCAGATATGAACCTCTTTACCTCGAAACGAGCATAACAGCGTGTTTCTATGGCCAGCGGCCGCAGCGCACCAATTTCGCTAGTGAGGAAAACATACTGCGTCGCACGCGGGCCGCACAAGCCTGCACAAATAATATGTGATTTGACATGAGCATAAAGTTCATAATTTGTAGTTGTAATATATAACATATTTATGCATAGAAAGCATTGCAGACTAGTAAGAACTGCACAGCGAAACACGCGGAGTGAGACATCTATGACCGCACTACTTGCATAGCTTCGGCGGTGTTTCCATCTAAATAGAAAACGAAACAGCGCATGGTCGAGCGTTATTACCGCAGTGCTCAAACCGTCCGAAGATGTTCCTAAATCCGTCTTTTTGATATATCGCTGAAATTGTAATGGATAACTGATTTTTTTTCTTGAGATTAATTTTTTTACTGCAGTGCTCAATCGGTTATGCAGCGCTAACGGACGCCCATCGAGAGAGGCCGGCAGCCATTTCGGGTGCCTCATCATCATCATCATCATCATCATCATCATCATCATGTTCAGCATTCTTGGACATGCGTACATCGCCGCGTAGGGAGGAATATTAATGAAGGCTGGGCGATATTCCGCTGAAGCAAAGACACGCAAAAGAAATTGGGTACGAGGGTAAAAGTAGCATAAAGTGTCTTCTCTGACGTTGCGTACCTGTTATTGTTATCATGTAGGCTACTAACCAAACATGGCACCGATACGCGACTTCCGATACTAAAGATATTGAAAAAGGAGAGATAACTCTTCTGCCAGGTAGAAATGGGTCAGCCGAACGGTGTGCTGTCAATAGCGCTGCAGTGTACATCAACAATTTCATTTCAGAAATTTCACTCTGCGACTGCTAGTAAAAGCTATAAACTGAGCCTGCTGTACCCGTTACGCCATGGTCATCGCTCCTTGGTCTTCGTTTCGTGTTGTCGGTGCCTTCGTCGTGCCTAGCAGTTACTCATTCTCAACTTCACCCTCGTAATATGGCGAAGGAAAACGAAACTTCACCCACAACAGGTCCTGGGGATCCGAATTCATCTCCCTGTTGGAATGTTTACTTGGGAGACGCACTTGCTAACCACTGAGATGTGGAACCGTAGATATATCGCGCCAACGCTTGCCACGCTGACTGTGTAAGTGATGATCTCCGCCATGGAGGAATCAAATAAACTAGGAGAGAACATTACGTCACGCAACCAGTCTTAGCAAGCAAACTCTCCCCGCTGTACTTCGCCTTTTCGTTCCCAGTATCAGCCCAACACCTGCCCTCTGAGACTCAGCGTATTCGCCGGGAATCTTTGGTTCCCGGTAGTTTTTAACCGATGCGCATTTGCTCGGCTTCCCTGTCGTAGCTCTGCCTGCAGAGAGGGAGCACGCGGTAAGACTTACCGCGGGGTCTCAAGTGACGATCCCGTGCTGGGCGGATACGTTTGGCTTTAACCATGTTGCACAGTGTTTTCTCCTAATTATTTGCTTCGGCCTTGGTCTCCGCACATGTATTTTGGAGAGCAGGGTCAGCACTGCAACAGTGGGTGAATACGACATTGCTGGCATCGCAGGGAATATAGCGACATTATTTGTGAACCAACAAAGATGGCGGTGCTGCCAGAGGCTGCTGTCGTCATGGCAAGGTAGTCCAGAGGCGAAAAACTATAGCTGAAGTCTCATAATTTTTTTTCGAATAGCTATATGCAGAGTTTTATTCGGTGCCCTATCAGCTTACATCTGCGTCAAGCATTCGTAGGCTGCCATTTTTTTGTAGACACCGTCCATGTAATAATATTATATAACATTACATGCGTAATAATATACGCCCCAAAAGCAGTGCATCGTCGGCCACTTTCAAAGCAGAACACTTCGCGCCTCCATTTTACCCTGCAGGGAAGGCATGACTGTAACCAGTATTACTACACGTACTGCACTAGACCCTCGGCGAACGTGTTCCACTACGATCCTGAACAGATGGCCTGCGTCCCAACCACAAGACCTCGCGCTCAGCTCTGCAACCGCGGCATGAACCGGTTCAGTAGCTGGGAACGGTGTCGTGCCAACTGCCTGCAGCCCGAGCGTGTCTCCGACATGTGCTTCGAGCGAGCGCTGTTCATTCGATGTTCCAGGTGAGTAAACGGAGGCAGAGATAGAAGCGCGTAGCTTTTTTTTTTCTTCACCTATTTACGCACGAGGAAAGCGCTACAAAACTAAATCTTATCAAAGACCTGGAATAGAAACAAAACGAGCCACGGTCAGTTGCCGATTAACGCTATTCAATACAGCTGCAAACGCCGAGAATAGTTGGCAAACATTGTGGTAGTTTAACAGTGATAGAAAGCCTTCTTAGAAGTACTGAATACTTTCCTTTAAAGAAAATCGCATTTCAGGCACCACGCAGTACACTGTTAGAGTGACTGCTATAGAGTATACTCCTGTAGTTCTACAACGTACGTTTTTTATTGCTTATGCTTATTGCCTGCTTTTAAGGTGGTGGCCGGCTTTGCTACGTTTTTAGTCGAAAAAGACGTTCTAATGTCGGTGGGATTTATTGCATTAGTTAATAATGTCAGCCATAATTTTACTTAGATCGTTATAAACTTTCATAACAATTCACTTAAAAGGCATTTTCTCTTAAATTGATCCTTTCTGCGAGAGCATTTGTATTCAGGAGAAACTTCATTTACACAATTATGTTTCTCTTTAGGGGACAGCGGCCGACCAAGTAATTGCGGTAGGATGCCGCAATTCCTAGAGTGCGTAACTAATAACTAAATAATTGATCTCCTACAGCGACCGGCTGAGTATATATATGGACCAAGTACAGCTGAGCTTTGTGCGTGAAGTAAGCTGCAGGTTACACCCCTGAAATCGCAAGTGATGGTCACTCGATCGGTACCGGAAACTATTGACGCACAGGTCAGTCTGTTCATTGCAGTCGTCTAAGGTCACACCGAACTGAGCCCAAAAAATCACGCGGATTCCATGCACTGTGGAAATCAAGGTGAAGTGAAACTTTGTTAGGTAGCTGGTTATCTAACATAGTTTTGGATTGTGCAAAGTGTTACCAGATGGCCCTAGATTGTCTGTGTGTAAGGCGACCAGCTGTGTGCGGGACGCGAGCACTTTCTTAGTGGACGCGAGCGTGTGTGTGACAACAGCAAGGCGACCATCAAGGCGGACGAAGAGGCAAAGAATTCAAGATTTCCCTTAATTTATCTAAGTGGCCTTCAGCACTCATGCATAAGAGCGTAAAGAATGCAGGAAGGGCGCTCCGCTTCCCCACATAAAACATAATAGAGATGCAAATGTGTTGGGTCAGCCTTTACCTGTGTTGAATGTGGAGAAACTCGGAGTGAAGGACAGTGGAATGGGCCCATTTACCGATGCGTGCCGAGATTTTTGTCTCGGAGCTGTGCTTCGACCTCCCACCAATTGCACCAAGCCGACCACGGCGCGCGCGTCAGGTACAGTTCGGGATATCACGTGACTAGCTTCGCCACCACGGCTTTTCGTGATATCGTAATTGGACACCTGTGTCGCGCCCGTATATTCTCTGTATTTTTCTCATAGAACTGCGAGTTCGTAGAATGTGTAAATAATGATTTGTTCAATGCCGCGAACAAGCTACGCAGCCTGAGGCGAGATGATGTGCGCAGTAGTGTTGACGGAGCTTGCATCGGGCAATCGACTAATATAAAGGTGACAAATCAAGCGCGAGGATAGCTTGAACTGCTTTGCACCAAGCACTGTCAAAAATACACGACATATTAAAAAGCGCCACCCTAGTGTCGATTGTACCACAAGAATTTTTCAAATGTGTTCACTAACAAACGAAATAAGAAATTCACCGTTGATTACGATACACCATAATGCGAAATTTGAACGCACTTTATACGTCCTTTCATTTCGCGATTTATTGGCTGACTCGGACAACCTGTCTCGTGCGGCACGTTGCAAACGGAGCGAAGTGTGGCGCGACTGTCAAGCTAATCTGGAGATCACGAAAGCCAGCGCGTGGGTGACGTGTGGGCGCGATTCACAGCAGCCACCGCAGACAGACATCCCAGACGACGCGCGCTACTCTGGCGCCATCTCGTAGCCATCGTCGCCGCACTACGCTTTTATTCTCACGCTTTCGCCATACCCTCCTCCTCCGCTTGCCTCCTCGCGTATTTTATTCCACGCTGCGCTCCACGTTCACTCTTTCATCTTTTGCTGCGCTCGTTCGCTCGGTTACGCCGACGCTCGCCGCAGGAACGGGCGCCTAAGAACTGCGCTCTAAAAGCAACCAAGCGTTTCGAATGGCACAAGGGCAGAAGCTACCCTCCATTCAGCAGGAGCTCAATCCCGTGGACTCGAGCAGCGTCCGCAAGCTACATTCCTTTCTAGCATTCTCATTGGAGCCGATAGCCGCGTCATGTTTGAAGGTCAAGAGCTTCGCCTGCCGTGTTTTTTCCCTGCGCATCGCATTTTCAGTAGCGGCTTTTAGCGGATCCGTGTTTTACGGAAAACCCCGTGTTCGCACTTCTGCTGGACATTCGTGCACTGCCGGCGAGACATGTCATGGGGTAGGCGAAACCTGCGCGCTGAGAGGAAGGGTGCGTATGTTTTGACTGACATTTCTAGCTATTACACATAGGAGTAATATTTAGCAGGCACGGTCTATCTCCACAGCATGACTTATGCACCGCGCTTGCTTGGCAGCTTTTAGATGCCAAGAAGAACCATGCGGGCCGCTTACAATAGCTCAGGCGTGTTTGAGAGCCCCGAGATAACCCTGTTTTCAGATCGCTGATGTACAGTCAACCACAAAAGTTTGCGGACCACGCGAGCGGGTGCCAGACTGCCTATCCGCGCCACCTAGCTGTACGCCACCTAGCGGCGACAGGGGCGCTCTCCCGGATATGAGCCCTCTTGGTACTCGCCTGCCTGTTAATTTTTTATTCCCGTGCATGACATTGTTAGTTCGTTGTGTTGACGCAGAGCGCTGTCTGCGATAAGACCGCCACATATCTGGCTTGATAGCAGTATCGGAGCAATCACTGCAACCTTTGTCGACTGGTGTGCCAGTGGGTAGATAAGTTTCACGAAGCGCTGCGACGATTTTTTTACGCGACGTTTACTGGCGCACTTTGGTTGGCAGCATCTTGGTCCAATGAGTGTTGCTGCTTCTGCGTCTTGAGAGAAAGGGTAGGGAGGTGTTTCACTGTCATCAAAAATAAAGAAAAAGCGGATGCATAGAAAATTTTCTTTCACACATAGGCGCATCTTCGCATCAGTCGCTGAAAACGTAGTAGACTTGCTTCAGGCCACGTGGTGATTGCCTATTTGGAAAGATGCCGCTGCGTGTTCCACTTGACGAAAGAAGGCACATTGTGCGTTTATTTATAGAGAGAATACCTCAGCGCGAAATCTGCCGCCGAACCAACAGGAGCCGGACTGCCGTGAATAGGATTATTCAAGCTTTCCGCGACGATGACAGATTCACAGATATGGAGCGCAGTGGGCGTCCAAGGGCCACGACTGAGGAAGAGGACCGCCTGATTACGGCCGCCATCGTGGCTGATCCTTTTCAAAGTGCAGAGGATATCCGAGAAGCGCTCTCGCTCACGGTATCGTCTGAGACTGTAAGAAGAAGGCTGAGTGAGCTTGGCCTGCAGTCTTTCGTAGCAGCACAGAAGCCCTGCCTCTCAGACAGCCAGCTACAAGAACGACTCATGTTCGCTACAGCAATGAAAGATTGGACAACAGAGAAATGGGGCGATGTCATCTTTAGCGACGAGTCAACTTTTTCCACGCGCTGGGACCAACGGAAGCGGGTTTGGCGTCCACTAAACTGCAGGTGTGTTTACAGTGTATTGGCAGTTAATTCACGAAGCTAATTCTGCATCACAACATGTTTCACGTAAAATGAGCTTTTGGACATTACGAGATTTTTCTGTAGTGGTATTATGTTGAAAACATTAACGATTGTTTCATAGTACTACTTACTCTGAAGCTAATTAAAAGCTGCCAGTGGGTCTTTCAGTACTATCTAATGATGTTTGCACGTTTTCTATTGCAACTCTATAACAGCATTATAAAGTTCATACGCAAGAGGAATCACAACATTTTTAGACGCACCGCTGGAACCCAATTGTATGCTATTTCTTGCAGATATCTGCCTAATTACACACAGAGTGTTCTATCCAGTGGACGGTGTTCCGTGAGCGTGTGGGGAGCAATCAGCAAAGATGGCCTTGGTCCCCTTGTGCGTCTGGAAGGGCCCTTCACTGCGTCACGGTACTGCGACGTCATCACTAGACACCTCGTTCCGTATGCGCTGGACGGTCCCTTCAGCGACGGCTGCTATTTTTTTCAACACGACCGCAGCCCGATCCATAAAGCACGTATCGTCCAGTCATTGCTAGAAGAACATGCTGTTTGCCAGCTTGAGTGGCCTCCATGTGGCGCCGACTTGAATCCCATAGAAAATGTTTGGGGCATGTTGAAGAAACGGCTGTCCACACGAGCCAACCGCGGCCGCACGGCCGATACGCTGTGGCAAGCGATCGCACAAGAATGGGAAAGCCTGCGCGGTCGACCGGAGATTACTGAATCTTTGTACGAGTCGATGCCCACACGCATCAATAAGGTGCTAGAAAACGGCGGACATTTCACTTCCTACTAGATCATTGAGAGACCTATGTTTCATGACACTTCTGTAATTGTCTTGTGAATAAATTCATCCCCTTCAGACACGAATTATGATGCACTGTCTGCAAATGCGTCAAATGCGCATGGCATCATTTCAAGACGCTCACTATTACATTCCAAGAAAGAAGACGAAGCAATGTGCTGTTTTATGCGAGTTTCAGTAAAAAAATAATTAGCGTATAACTCATTATCTAATTATTCTGAAATCCGTCAGCTTCAATGCTTGCATAAAAAGAAGCAACTATTAGGCCCGAAACGCATGCACACTTGCTTTTTCGGTTGTATTCGTGTCGACCGGAGAAAAAAAATACTCTTGACGTTGGTCTTGGAACGCGGCACGTCGAACGATTGTCTAACATGGTAGTGTCTCCAGCAAAGTGATCATCTGCAGCAATACGCAGGACAATGAAGTTAACTGACCGCTAGTTGTCCCATCAGGAAGCGGACACGAATGTGCACACTGAGTTTTAGGTCATTTGAAGAAACACGTGGCGTGGGACGCGCCTCCGAAGTTCGAGTCCCCAAACGAGGACGCCGTGTCGCAAAGGGTTATAAAAAGAGTCATCGCACCCGATTATTTCTTATTTTTCTAAATGTAACCACTATAGCAGCGCGGTGGTTCGGGCTTTGCGCAGCAAAACCTGGGCGCAGGCGATCAAATCCCGGCCGCTACTGTCACTTAGCGATGGGGGAGGAACGGAAAAATTCTGCCTACTGACTAAGCATCTGTGTCCCATGGCTGCCTCACCGCTCACTCACGCACTCACGAAAAAAAAAAACAGCGTGGCTACGCGAAAATAGAACTGATAACAGCCGAAGAATACGCTGTCTGATTACTTGTACTGATATTCTGCTCTCAAAATATAAGCAAGTAGCCCTGGCTAACAAAGAACGCGTCACGTTGAAAGAGATAGGTAGAAAATATTTGCGCACAGTGCGAAAATAGACAGGCCATAGATTTAAGGAGGGATGCGTCTTCAACGTAGCGCTGCTGTCGATCGCTGGTGACGTAGCGGAAGTGTCGCGAAGAGGCTCTTGGCCACGCGCTCGCGTGGTCCGCAAACTTTTGTGGTTGACTGTACGTGACCGATGGTATACATTCAGTGACTTGGGCGTAGTGTGTGCTCACTTGTCGACGCAGACAGTGAAATGAAACATTCACTAAGCACAGTCAAAAAGAGCTTAGCACGACTTCCGGGGCTTAGCCCCTAGCTTCTATATAAATCTTATGTGCTTTGACGTGAACAGACGATACTAATCGCACATTGTCGTAACTCACGCTGACACAGGCAGGACTTCGTGGACCCGCAGTGGTACTACAACGGAACAACATGCACAAAATGGACCTTCCCCGACGGGCTTTGTCCATCCGGCCAGCGCGGAGTCTACGGGGCCTTCGACCAGTGCTCACGCCACTGTCTGGTGCATAACAGAACATCAAACTCGAACTCGACAGACTGCGAAGTTCCGCCGCCTGGAGCGTGCAGCCTGGGACAGCTGCGGTATCCATTCTTTGCGGATATGCAGGCGGAAGGAAGCGAGAGGTGCGTCAATGCCTCTGGCATGACTTTGTTGGCTCGGCGCTGCCTCGTCGGCAACAACCAGTTCGAGTCCCTGAAGACCTGTCAAAAAGCGTGTATGCAAGAAAGCGCCTCCTTCGGTACGCAGTTGCCGCCACTTCAATAAAACATCGCTGGAGACCGTAGGCAAACTGTAAATGCGTTTTATTATATTCCAGAGCTGAAAGGGCTTGGTCCATATGTTAGTCGACTACTATTTACTGACTAACCATTCCTATTCGATTATGTCGAAGGAATGAGTGAGAGAGTCGCCGTTAGCCAATATTTGTGACCTCGGTGGCAAGGACCCGCAAAGCAATATCTCAAAAGTGGCTGTCAAAAAAAAAGGATGCTTTCTATAAGTACGCGATACAGTATGGTGTTCAATGTAATGACATGTGAAGCTGTAGAGGTGACCTAGGTGGTGTAATGAACCAGAGGCAAGTCAGCCTCATCATCACACTCGGCCACGCTGCAAATTTCTGGCACGGCTTGCAAACAAACACGCCACCTAACATGGGGGAAACTTGTCCAGGGAGTGAGGACGTCGTTGGTGAGCCGTCCAGCGCGCATCCAGCTTCTTTGGCGGGCGGCACTGGCTGTTGCGCGCTGGTCGTAGGTCTCGTCGAGATTATCTCGTCGCAATTGGGCACGTATATATTGACCCTTTTCGCGAAGACTCCGTGGGCGCTGCCATGTTTGATCACGTGGTGACGCGTCCATTGCTTGCCTCAACTGCCTCCGTTGCCTCCTTGTTTACAATGGAAGTGTATGACGCCGGCGTGGCTTATAAAACCTCTGTTTTCGAAAATATCGTAAACGGTGACTAGGTGGATGACACGAAGCTTTGATCACAGCTTGAGAGAACACGCAACAGCGCTTTCGGAGCTGATTAAGCTATGTCCAAACGGCGCAAGCAGCGTATTTAGTGCTTGTTCTAAAAGCGGGTCTACATATGTATTCCAAGCTATCCAAACATTCCGCTCATGAATTCAGTCAGAATTAGTGTGTTTTGCTCTTTGTTGTTTATTCGGCAAATATTTTGAAGCAGTGGCTTGTCAGTTTCTGACTCAGTGAAGTTCCTCGGTCCGGCTACTATCTGATTATTTTCTGCTTAATCGCTCGCGGGTGTGCTCAGTTCCGATAGATTTGTTCTTACTGCGCACAAAGCTTGAAACGTAGCCGTTTTGTACATTGTAATACCTTGTAGCAAATATATATTACAGCTAGTAACTCGCTTACTCTTGTGGACCGTTACGAAACATTCAGCTTCGACCATTCGTGCGCCATCGGTATAGTCCGTCATTTATTGTGCGTATATACAGTGCGCATATATTGAAGTGTGCCCCCATTCACTTATTCTTGATACGTCGGCGATAGAGTGGGCGTAAGTTTTCCTACCATTTGGGACAGATGTGTATAGATAACGTGCGCGAAACTTACTATGACAGGAAGTGGCACTACTCCCTTTGTCATTGTTTAACGAGTGGTACTCACTCTTGCCGACGTTCTAGGGAAGAAGCCCTTTCTTTGAAGATTAGCGATACAAGGCTGGCGGATGAGCAAATTTCTGTATCCTCGAGGAAAGCCGTACATCACGAAGTGCCGGTAACGCGTTCGCACACTTGCAGCAGCGGTCCGCCAACTTGGACACACATATTCATTCTATTCCTTAACACGCCAGTCACTATTTTTGCAGCCAACTACTGCACACGTCTTCAATCCACATGATTCAATCTAGCATGATTGGAGCACAGTGTGTTAGCGAAAACTCAGTTGCATTTCCGAGAGCTGATCGCAAAGAAGCAAGGCAGAAGCAGTAATGGTTTCGTATTCGTGGCGCGGTCGCTGAGGAGACGAATGGCGCGCCGCCGTAGGCGCCATCTCGTTTCTCTAAAACAAACTGCTCCGCGAAAAGGGTCAATACGGCGGGGGATTCTGCACAGTGAACAGCCGCTCTGCTCAGCCATCGCGTGCTTCTTCGCAGCGTTGCCGCCGGCTGGTCGAGACTCGCCCTTGCGCTAGAATCAGCAGAGCCTGTCAAAAGAAAAAAAATGCGTAGCTTGCACTGGTGGCGCCCTGCTAAAGAGACATCGGAGCTGATGGGCACCTAGCTAGTCCTGTCCTTTGGGCTAGGATAAGCACTACGAAGTCATCCCCAGCACTTCCCGGAATTTACGGATTATTTGTCGATTATCGATTAGCTATTGATTGGCTATTGTAAGGTATTGGCCACGTATTGGGGCTAGGCTAAGCACTACCAAGTAATCCCTGCACTTCCCGGAATTTATTGATTATTTGTCGATTATCGATTAGCAGTTGATTGGGTATCGATTGGCTATTGACGACTGACTCAGCTTAAGTTGTCCCAACCATGCTTAGCTAGACATAGCCACGCTCACCTTCGCTAGTTCACAGGGGTGTGTGCCATTGCGCTTGAACGCTTTCTGCACAACCGCCAGGATCGGCCCACATCCCACTTCTTTTCTGTTAACGCACTACAAATTACGGCCGGCTTAAACAGCTCCGCTATTTAAACGGCGTGCCTTGCGCGTCTGGTCTTTTGCGCGTCTCTTGCGGTATCTTGCGCGTCTTGCACGTACGGGCAGCTCTTTGACGATGATGACCTTCAGCGAGGCCGCGCTCAGCGCGGGGTGAACGGTCGAAAATTCGGCCGACGACTGCGTTGACATCCAATGGTGTGGCTTCAATGAGTCGGGAAGGATCCCTGCTGTGATCTGTGGACAGGTCGGGTTCCTGGAGTGGTAGCGTCGGCCCCTCCATGCAGCCCGGCATTGATGAGTTTGGGAGCCGCTTCACTGACTGATGTGGACCTAAAGTGGTCTCAGTCCGTGGAAGCGATGGTACGGTGTGGGAAGCCGACGCAGTCAGAGACCCGTGGTGGTAAAAGTCTCGCATTCGGGGTCTACAGGCAGCGGGGCAGGTGGCGAGGCAATCTGCCAAAGCCTTTCCGGGTGCAGCTGCAGCGGCGAGAGGTTGCGGATTCTGAGCTCCGCAGGGTTTTCGTCGCAGCAGCTCAGCTGGCGTAAACTCCCATGTTAAAGTAGCGGCGGTCACGTCGAAGACCCCGAATGCGAGACATTTCTGGTATGGTTTTGTTGCCTGCCAGGCTCTGCTTCTCAAGCCATCAATGGCTTTGGCAGGCCTGAATAAATTTACTATTTTTATTATTGCCAATAAAAATTAAATTATTATTATTATTCTACTCTCCCCCCTGCCCCCCCCCCCCCCCACACACACCCTACTACCAAGACGGCGCACATCAACTCACTATCCTTCTCGGCTTACCCTCACACACTTTCCCTCGCACCTACAACATAGGGCACCGCGGGGCGCTTGGACTTTATACGGAACATTACGCCGACGATGACAGCAGACGTTCGCATGAAGTGTCCCTGTAGTCGCTATCGGAATAAACCGAGACAAACATTTTCTGTCAGTAATTTTTTAAGGAGGGTGCAGTGCAAAGTGCTAACTTGACGCACAGTTTTTGTTATAGCGCAATAAAAACATCTAGCAGAAGTGTATCCTGCTGCTCATGGTGAACAATGCACGTAAACGGTGTGGTCGAGTCATGGTTCATGTAATTTCACGAAGACGTAAGGCTTGATTACAGGGCATGTGTTATTTACATCTTTATCGCACTAGTAGATGTACCATTAGTAGATGACTGCGACTACTACGAAGCACAAAGTTTAAGAGTGCATATAGTAGTGACGGTCGCGGTGCACCGCGTGGGTATGTATCGGGCAAATTGAGCCTAAAGGTGTAAAACTTAACGTTATGACATTCAATTCCTTAGTGTGTGAGATGATGTTACCATAGCAACACAGTCTTTAATAATATAATTTAAATTGTTACAACCGAATAGATCTGACGATTAGCCTTTCTCTGACACTAACCTTTCCGTTTCTTTTCTCACATATGCGGCTTAAGGCTGAGTTTCCAGCAGACTTCCGGCATCAAAATTAAACGGAAACTATGCCACGGAACAACATGGTAGCGGCCAGCCTACGCACTTCAGGCCCCCAACAGACATTCATTGCTTCCCCGTTTGCCACTTTAACCAGAAATGAATGGTGTTTTAGACTTTGCATACCCTTCATCTCACTTTAGCAGTAACGTTGATGCTTTATATTATCGGTCTTCTCGAGAATAATTCTTGATACCGAGGTATGAAAGCCTCGCCTATGGTAAAAATCAGATGACTCGCAATGCCACTGGCTATAACTGGCGTGGCTTTATGTAGCATGCGCTAGAAAACGCTCTCGCTCATTCGTTCAGTGCGCGCCTCTAAAGAACGGAAACACTGACTAATGCACAAAAAAGTCGCGGTCTAGCACGAAAGGCGCAGCATCGATTGCGATAGCAAAGCATTAAACAGCTATACGAAGTAGGGATAGTAGTTTTATCAGCAGTATAAATTTGTAAACATTCGCTTACTATCTGAATTAACAAGCATGGTGTCAGGCGCGCACAGGCAAACATGCGCACATCTCACTCGATGACCGCGCACACTTGCTGTCACAACGCTGGCGTGAGGAAGCGCGGCGGCAGAAGCGAGCGAATTTATCTTCGTGCTGCCTCTCGTTTTTTAACGGGAACTCAGCGGCGAGAACGCGGCGCTCACGAAGCTATCAGCTCTCGGCATGAATAGACGCTATCCACATTGCAAAGCACTTTCAAGATAGAGCGCGCGCCGCTATGGTCGGCCGGTTTTTTATCTGGAGGTTTTTTGCATGTGTGATTGCTGTTTTGCTGCATAATGGACAGACGCTTCCTTCCGGCCGTTGAATTAGTAGGGACATGCTCCTTTCTGTGGTATACCTGACACTGCCACCTGACGTGCACAGCTAAAAAAACCCACCAATTTGCTTCCAGTGTACGGCTCAGTAAGCCCCTTCGTGCAAACACACGAAATGCACTCGCCTGATGAATTGGCTGGTCCGCTTCTTAAAGGCAAGGGCCACGCGTCCCACAATACGCGACGCTGTTGACTTGTGCACACCAATCACATCCCCTGCCGTCACTAGAGAATTTCCTTTTGAGGAAAAGTGCAGCACGACGACCACTTGCAGGATCACGCACCATACTGCCTCGCGTACGTGGCTCAAGGTATTAGAAGGTCGGTCATGGTCGCTCAAGGTCGGAGAAGGTCGGCCATGAAATCGATGCCATTATACCATAGGCGCCGACAATACGGGGGGGGGGGGGAGCTCCGGGGCTCGAGCCCCCTCTGGAATTCTCCCGGGGGGGGGGGGGGGCTGAGGCCCCCCCCCCCCTCCGCCCGTAAAACGTCGTTACCGGAGTTCTGTTACCCACATAATTTGAGGATTCTCTTGCGTTGCCTCAACATTTTCACTTTTGTTGTGGCTAAAAGCTTACAGCACCGTTGTTGGCGCGGACGTGCACGGATTTCAATTTATACTTTCGCTTTATTGCGGCAAATCCTGACAACAGGAGGACAAGCGCATTAAGCACCAGCGGCGGCTACCTGATCCGTGTTTCCTCACTTCAACATTCTTTTAAAATTTCCGCGGAGAACACCATGCACAGACACAATATATTTAAATATATACAAAGGACAAAGTTTATTACATCTTTTAAATAGAAGGAGGTAGCCAACTAAATGGATAGCCTATACCTAGAGAACGAATATGTTGATGTATGTTCACCTCACGTAAAATTACTTTGCGTGCTTTTTTGACTCTGACAAAAACCTGCAGACTTCAGTGACCCCTTCGGCAGAGTCTTCTATCAACGGCGTGTGAAAAGCACGTGACTGATATGTGTCTCAATGTTGATTCTCTTTCCAGTAGGCAATGCTAACGACTGGTGACAAAATAAAAGAAAAAAAGCTCTTCTAATTATTCACAACATTTACGCATTAGGGATGGAAACATCGCCTCTTGCATGCAGAGGCCATAAATACGGAGTGTTTCAGCAAACACTTTCAATAAATTTTTAAAGGTTGCCTGTGGCAGACAGCTTAATTCTAGTTCATGAGCAGGTCTACTCGAAGCGGTGGACATTACTTGCACAAAAAATTGAAATGCATAATCGACTAATTAAAAAATCACCAATTAGGTTTTTAACATATTAACTTATGGCCTGTGTTCCAATTTACAAATTCTAGCCGTGTAATTCGCAAGGCGGATGCACTAGGAACTAATTCTCAGGATGGCACCAGTTTCGAGATATTAATTCCCGAACATTGCGGAGAAATGCATTGGCGTTTCAGTTACTTTTTCGCTTACCCGCCGTGGTTGTTTAGTGGCTATGGTGTTGGACTGCTAAGCAGGAGCAGTCGCGGGATCAAATCACGGCCAAGGCGGCTGCATTTCGATGGGGCGAAATGCTAGAACAGCCGTATACTTAGATTTAGGTGCACGTTAAAAAAGCCCAAGTGGTCTAAATTATTCCAGAGTCCTCCACTACGGCGTGCCTCATGATCAGATCGTGGTTTTGGCCCGTAAAATCCGATAATTTGTTCTTTTCATACTTTTGTGCTATTATGCATAAAACGACGTTTTGTTGAGAAAGTGACTGGCACGCCAATGTATTGCTCCGCAAAGTTAGAGAATTAATATCTCAACACTGGTGTCAGCCTGAGATTTAGTTCAAAGTGGATCTGCACTAGCTCCACGGCTAGAATTTGTAAATTGCAACATGGACCATAGGGTAATTAGCTAAAAACTTAATTGGTTAATTTTGTTAATTAGTCTATTATGCATTTCATTTTTTTGTGCAAGTAATGCCCACCTCTTCGAGTAGACGAGCTCATGAACTAGAATTGTACTATCTGCCACAGGCCACCTTTAAAAATTTGGAAACTGTTCGCTGAAACACCTTGTATATAGAGTTCACTCAGTAACCGAAATGACGCCAAGCCGGATTCCCTCAAAATCAGAATAAATAGAAGTCTAGAGAGAATAAACATCTTTAATATGTAAATGCAGCTTTGGAGAGGCGTCTTCATTCCAGAATGCCTTGAGCTCGGGTCGCGTCCTGGGCCCTCGCAATCAGCCGTTGCTGATATTCGAGGTCGGAGCTGGCCAAGGCTCTCCCCCAAAGCTCGTTGGTGTGGTAAGGGTTCGGAGGATCGAGTGGTGCCTCTCTGAAACCCCCTACTATGTGCCTGAGGGACCCGGGCTCTGCGCAGAAGCGGCATTGCGGAGAGAATGGTGTAGGGGCTATGAGGTGGTTTCTGGTTGAGTGGGGGAATGTGTTAACCTGTAGAGCTCGGAAGAATCGCTCCTGCTCTCTAGGTAGTGACTTGTGTGGGGGTGCATAAGTTCTGCGGGTTAGCTTGTAGTGTTGTGTGATGTCTTGGTATGAGACTAGAGGGTGCATGCTCTCGGGTTCAGATTCCTCGGCGTCGGCTCGGTGGGTCAAATCTCGAGCCACGTGGTTGGCGACCTCGTTGCCAGGAATGCCGTGATGAGCTGGCGCCCAGATGATCATGACTGATCTGGTTGGCGGCTTTTGATTTATTATCTTGGGCCTAGTGGCATGAATTCTGCCGCTAGCGAAGTTGCGGCACGCCTGTTGGGAGTCGGTCACTATGACTTCAACCTGTGTTTGGGAGAGCGCGAGTGCTATGGCCGCTTCCTCGGCTTGGAGGGGATTGTATCGGGTGAGCGAAATGCTGCTGCGATGTTCTTTGTTGACGATTACGGTGGCTGTTGTGGCTGCGCGTCTAGGGTAAGACCCCGTATCCGTGTAGGCTGTAGAGGGCAAAGTCCCGTATCGCTTGTGCATAGCCCGAGCCCGGGCCTCCCTTCGCTGTGCGTGGTGCACTGGGTGCATGTTGCGAGGTAGAGGAGGTACGGTGATGTTGCTCCGGATGGCATGGGGTAAGCTAACAGTCTGAGGCGGCAAATGGCTGAGAGGAGCAGATAGCCCCAGGCGTAAGAGGATGGAACTCCCCGCTTCCGTAACCGCCAACCTTGTTCTCTGGCTGGATAAATGTGCCTCGATCAGCTCCTCGGCCGGTTTGTGGACGCCTAGTCGTAGTAAGCGTTCTGTGGACGTACTGATCGGCAGGCCCATCGCCTGCTTATATGCCTTTCTGATCACTACGTTGATTTTTGTGAATTCCGTCGTAGGAGTCTAGAAGTCATGCGCAGCAGCGCTTATACTCGGAATCAAAGTACTAAAAAAATAAAAAAAGAGTGCAGTTTGGCCGGGAAGGCGAAGCAGTATTAGTGATAGCGAAGTAGAAGACAATTGCACGAAGGAAGATTCTTATCGTGTAAATCCGTGTAAGGATCGCACCCGTCACGGTAAGGGCCGCACCCATGACTTGATAGCCAATATTTAAAAAAAAACATCCAACGGAGAAGCAATCGCGTTCCGTGCGCTGATTCTGATCGGGCTCAACAGCGAATTGTCGCGCACAGCGTACTTTCGCGCGTCGCTACTGGATCTCAAGAGGAGGCGATCGGGTAGGTTTACGGCGGATTTCATACTCGTAGTTGTAAAAATGAGGTCAAATGGCCCGATCCCAAGAAAGCCTCGTCAAAATCGCAACAGAAAATTTGGCCCTTACACGAGTCTATACGTTAGTTATAGTGGCCATATAAATTATAGTAAACATTCACTTAAAATTAAAATAGTAGGCATAGGGGACATAGTGGGCATGGTAAGCACGGATCATGTAAACGTGTAAATACCTCGTTAGTTGACCTCGAGCACTCGCTTTCACAACGCAAGCATTGTGAAGCACGCCGGCAGCGGAGGCGAGCGGTTCGTACAGCCGCGAGATTCAACGCAACTCTGAAAATTAGATTCATCATCAGTATCTGCATATTTTTATGTCCACTACTGACGGCCTCTGTGAGTGATCTGCGATGACCTCTGTCTCTGAACTCTCCAACACTAGGGGCGTAGAAAGACAGCCCGGCAAGGAAGACAGCGCGCACGCAGTTAGCAGCCATCCCTGGTCGCCCTTTATCATTGCACCCACCAATGATTACCAACAATTAGATACGGCACGCGGGCCCCATAAGCGTCAGCCGCGCACAGTAATTCACAGCTACGGTAGGGCTAGAGGAGAAGACGCGTGCTCTCCTTCCCATTCGCGTTTGATTACGTGACCTACAACTAACCCGAATATTGAGCGCATGGGAAATAATGCCCATCAAGCCGCCATCCTTTGCGGCTCACTGTTACGTGCATTTCCACGCACCCACAGGGTATGGGTCGCTCATGTAATGGCTTTTGCATTTAATGCGGAACATCATGGCGCGACAACCGCGACAATTTGCCTGAAGTGTCGATATAACTGCTTTTGCCATAAAGCTAGAAATAGAAAATTGTTCGCAGAGGGTATATATACAGGGTGTTTCGGCGAACACTTTCAAAATTTGTTTAAGGTTGCCCGTGGCAGATAGCCCAATTCTTGTCAATGAGCTGGTCTACTCGAAGAGGCGGACATTACTTGCACAATAAATTGAAAGGCATAATCGAATAATTACCAAAATTTTACTAATTAAGTTCTTAACTAATCACCTGATGGCCCATATTGCAATTTACAAATTGTAGCCGTGCAGTTCGCAAGGCGGATCCACTTAGAATTAATTCTCAGGACGACACCCGTTTCGAGATAATAATTCCCGAACTTTGCGGAGAAATGCATTGGTGTTCCAGTTAATTTTGCGCTTTAATGCAAAAAGCGACGTTTTGTTAAGAACCGAACTGGAACGCCAATGCATTTCTCCGCAAAGTTCGGGAATTAATATTTCGAAACTGGTGTCATCCCGAGAATTCGTTCCAAGTGGATCCGCCTTGCGAACTCCACGGCTACAATTTGCAAATTGCAATATGGGCCATCAGGTAATAGTTAAAACTTAATTAGTGAATTTCTGTTAATTATTACATTATGCATTTTCATTTCTTGTGCAAGTAATGTCCGCCTCTTCGAGTAGACCACCTCATGAACTAGAATTGTGATATTTGCCACAGGCATTCTATAAGAACTTTTGAAAGTGTTTGCTGAAACACCCTGTATATATATGGGTAGGTTTCGGAAAACTAGTCGGGCCCCAGACCCCCCCCCCCCCCCCTCCGGAAAGATGACAACTTTCCGCCTATGCTCTACGTACCATCTTTCTTCACAAGAATGACGGGAGCGGCCCAGGGACTCACGGATTCTCCAATTACTCCCTTTCGTCGCATCTCTTGCACTTGCTTGATGATGATGTGCTCAGATGGTGATACTCTGTAAGGTTTCTGCCGTACGGGATGCGCCGAAGTGGTATTGATCCGATGAAGAGTTCGAGACGCTGGAATTAAAGGAATTTTCGCGCTTTTTGGAAAGTCGAACGCTTTCAAGTACTTCGAGAGAACGCCCAGGAGTGTGTGACGTTTGCTTTGGCTGAGTGACTTGCTGATCACTTGTAGAAGTTGTGAATCGGCTGAACCTTGAGTACCGAGATGTCCACTCTCGCCTGTAGCATCAACAAGTGCAACCAGCGTCGTAGAGGATTCGGGTTTGAAGACAGCACGTTTCATGTCACGAGGCAACACTGCAGGCTCCATTGAACTGTTAATTGCCCACACACCTGCGCGGCCCTCAACTACAGACACCGCGCAATGGGGAAACTAAAATGTTCTTTTTCACACAGGTCACATGAATCGGTTCAAGCGTCGCGTCGAACATGGCAAGGTCGTTACTACAACATATTACTGGAATGCACGCAGCAGAAAAAGCAGGAATGACCGTGTCCTCGGAGACAAAAAAGATGCATTCATCACGGGATAAATTTTCCAATAGCGCCACTGGGAAACTACCATGCACGGAAAGGTGCCCACTTCTACAGTCAACAGTTGCCCCACACTCCCGCAAAAAAATCGATTCCCAAAATAACGTCATGCGTAGATCGTGCAATAACCGCGAATTCTGTGGGAAACACCTTGCTGCACAAAGACACGTCCACAGTGCAAACTCCCACAGGACACAACGCATCACCGCTCACACCACGGAATGTCGCACCACGGTTTAGACAAAACATCACTTTCAGTCCAACAAGGTTCTTAAAATTCACACTCATCACAGAAATTGTCGCGCCTGTATCCACAAGTGCCATGGTAGGTACGCCATCAACAAGTGTATGAACTTTGTTCTTCAGCATAAACACTGACGGGGGTATATCTGTTGATAGTGTCTGGTATCTTGCGGCCTCACCCCCATTGGCTGCGCCGACTGGTTTTCCGGCGGTGACTGCGTGCGTCGCCGCTGCGTTGGGGATCGTCGAGCACGTGGGGCTGGTGGCGGCGTTAAGGTTTGATCAGAGGCCGGTGAGGGGTAGCGTAAACTGGTGAGCGTGCGTGGTGGCCGTGGCGTAGGAAACGGGTGGTCGAAAGGCTGGGGAGACATCAGCAAGGAATCTCGCTGGTATGTAGGGGGGTTGTTGCAAAATCGCGAGATGTGACCCAGGACGCCGCGGCTGTAACACACCGGCGGAGGTCGAGACACCTGCGGCAGCTCGGAGTGACCAGTCCGATCAGAAGGCATTGGGTAGCAGTATCACTCTTCATGGGGACGGTAGCCAGCCGACGTTCGTTGAGTGAAACGAGCTGAGCGAAAACGCCGTTCGTAATTGGAGGGTGTCCGATCGGAGTACTCAAGTGATCGCAGTGCGCCTTGGCATTCATCGATGTCTGCTGCATTAACTGATGGCTGCCATGCAGCATGATCGCTACCATGCCAGCCGCTCCGGCCCCATGGGGGCCCCATGGGGCCGGAGCGGCTGGCGTTCGCGCGCGTGCTGTCTCTCTTGCATAGCCGTGCTGAAAGGCGCTGGGGCAATGAGAGATTTGCTGACATTGAAGCAATTCTTCCCGTACAATCTGGCGTATTGTCGACGAGAGGTAATTAGGCGACATAGTTTCGACACTAGCGCCTGTTGGGACGTTTGACAGACGGCCAAATTTCGGAGCTATCCGTCGCGTCTTCAGCGTTTAAAATGTGCGACAGTATTGCATCACGTCGTACACGGAGCTCAGGTTTTCTTTGCCAATCAAGAAATTGTATACGTCTTCGGCTATCCCCTTCAGAACGTGTCCAACCTTGTCCTCTTCAATCATTTTGGGATTCACTATCTTGCACAGCTTCAAAATTTCTTCTATATATGTGGTACATGTCTCCCCTGGAAGCTGTGCCCTCTGAGCCAATGTCTGCTCCGCTCGCTTCTTCTTCGTGTTAGAATAGCCGAAGCACTTCTGTACTTCCTCAACAAAACGATCCCAAGTGGTGAACATGTTCTCGTGGTTTTCATACCACATGAGAGCGGTGTTCGTCAGTGAAAATAAAACATGACTGAACTGCGCTGCCGAGTCCCAGCCGTTGCTTCTGCTCACCCGCTTATATTTCTTGAGCCATTCGTCAATGTCTTCTCCTGAGGTCCCGCCGAAGTTCGGCGGCACTCGGTAGTACGGCCAGGGACCCATAGGAGTTGCCCCCGATGCATCAGAGGTCTGGAGTTCGGACATCGTCTCGATCGGCGAAGGCAGAAGTCCGGCAAGGCGGCGGCTGCGGCGAAGACCAGGGAGTAGAGCTTCCGTCGTTGGGTTCGTATTACCCAGCACCGTCCACCAATCTGTTACAACCTCGGGAGAGGGTTAAGGGAGTGCTTAATGATTAAGGCACAAAAATGTAGCTCCTTGGGATATGTTGTTGTTGTTGTTGTTGTTGCCTCAAAACATAGCTCGTACCCACAGGGGGGATTGGCCACATTAGATTGTTTGAAATGTGCGTCTAACAAAACACAAAATTGGAGAAAGGCAAACATTTAACACAAAGTAATATTCAACTCAATGCCAACAGAAAATTTGAGAGAGCATATTCATGAATCTAGGGGTAAAAAAATAAAGAGAAGTGTCCCACGGTCGGTACCCTAGCAGTGAAGCCTTCCTGATGCTTCAATAAACTTGTGGATAGCAGAAATCATTAACCCATGGCTTGTGCCTAATTGACACGCACCAAAGGACAAAATGTTTGGTGTAGTAAGCGCTAAACCCAGCTTACTTGTAGGAAATACTAGGAACATTCTGCGGAGGGAGGAGAAGCGGCGGCAAGAAAGAAAGAAATGGTCCGTATAGTTTCTGGTTCATTACAAAAATAACAAAGGTTAGTTATGGACACACCAGATCTATGAAGGTAAAAATTTACGCGGGGAACTCTACAACGGAAGCTGTATATACTGGCTGGTGTCAATCGTAGGAGCAACGTCGTCCTCTTCCGTCTCTTCTCCCGCTGCTCACTTTTTACTGGCAGTGACACGGCGTACCAATGTATATATATATATATATATATATATATATAGAGAGAGAGAGAGAGAGAGAGAGAGATGAAGGAGCGGGAGGAGGTGTAGTAGTATTGTCGGCGGAGAACCCCCCCCCCCCCCGCGTAATAAATTTCTGGTTACGCCACTGTTAGTATACAATAAATAGAAAGTTGGTGGCATCTTTTATGCATGGGACGACGACAAGAACGACCTTGAATCCCTCTAGCACCCTTGACGACGTGGAGATTCTGCGTTGACTATCGCCGACTGAATTCCGTGACCAAGAAAGACGTCTATCCGCTGCCCCGTATTGAAGACGCCATCGACGGCCTGAATTCCGCTTCCTACTTTTCTTCCGTGGATCTGAGAGCCGGTTATTGACAAATTCTCGCACCTGATGACAAGGAAAAAACGGCATTCGTTAAGCCGGACGGGCTGTTCGAATTCAACGTCATGCCGTTCGAATTGTGCAATGCACCGACTACATTCGAAAGGTTCACGGACACTATTCTGCGTGGTTTAAAATGGCAGATTTGTGTGTGCTACCTTGATGATGTCGTAATTTTTGGACGCACATTTCAGGAACACAGCATTCGTCTCAATATTGTACTCGACTATATCGAAAATGGTGGTCATGAACTTAATTCAAAGAAATGTCATTTTGGCGAGCGCCAAACAGTGGTTTTAGGACATCTCGTCGATAAAGATGGAATTAGACCCTACCCACAGAAGACGGCAGCCATTGAATAATTCAAGCAACCTCAATCTGTCAAACTGCTTCGTAGCTTCGTAGGGCTCTGCTAATATTTCCGGCGGTTCATACCCGGTTTCGCGGATATCGCTCAGCCCCTGACGAATATTCTGCTTAAGAACACTCCGTTTCAGTGAACTCCTGAGTGTGAAGCCGCTTTTCGCCAGCTAAAGTTTTTGTCAATTTCACAGCCAATACTCCGGCACTTCGATCCTTCGTCTCCAACGGAGATTCACACAGACGCAAGTGGCGTCGGCATCGGTGCCGTTCTCGTTTAGCGCTCTAGAAACAAAGAACATGTCGTCGCGTACGCAAGCCGTTCTTTAAGCAAGCAACTACACTGTGACAGAACAAGAATTCGTAGTGGTAGTATTTGCCGTGCAGCGGTTTCGCTCGAAAGTATATATATGGTCGCCCGTTAACCATCGTCACAGATCACCATTCTCTTTGCTGGCTCGTCAATCTTCGTGACCCATCCGGTCGCCTCTCGCGATGGGCCCTTCGTCTACAGGAATACTCGTATGTGTTCACTATTTCGTACAAGAGTGGTCGTCGACACGCTGACGCGGATTGCCTTTCTAGGATGCCACAACGTTCGACGGACTGTGAAGCCGACAACTTTGACCACCTTATCGCTTCGCTGTTGCCTGACTTTCCCGATGCCTTGACATTCGCCGCAGAGCAGTGCAAAGACCCAAGCTTGAACGCTCTTTTCTCTGCCACACACGGGCCTGTATCCGAAGGCCTATTTTGCGCCCGAGATGGTGTTCTTTACAAGAGAAACTTATCAACGACGGGCGCCCGTTTTCTACTGGTGGTTCCGGAGTCTGTTCAAACATCTGTTCTGCGCGTTACGCACGATGACCCGACCTCTGGTCACTTAGGGACCACGCGAACACTTCGCACTGGCCTCAAATGCGCAAAACAATTGACACCTATGAGGCCAATTGTACACAGTGTCAGAGCCACAAGCAACCTACCTCAGCTCCAGTCGGTCACCTACAGCCAGTAAAGCCCCCCAGTTCCCCTTTTGGAAAAGTCTGCATAGACCTTATCGGGCTGTTTCCGCGTTCTTCAAGAGGCAACCGGTGGATAATTCTGTGTGCCGACTACCTGACGCGGTATCAATGAATGAATAAACTTTATTGTACAAAGAATGGTGTGGTTAATCTCGGGTGGAGCCCTCTTGTAGAGCCCCACTGGCCGCGGCGGCTCGCCGGGCCTGGTCCAGGGTCGCCAGTTATTTGCTTCCCACTGCCAGCTCGGACCTGACGCGGTATTGTGAAACCACAGCCCTATCCTCCGCCACTGCTGCGCAGGTTTCTGACTTTATGCTTCATTCAATCATACTCTGACACGGGCCATCTCGCGTGATAATAAGTGACCGTGGTCGCCAATTTATTGCTGATGTTGCGGAAGAATTGCTGCGTTCGGGCGCCTCCAAGTTCCGACACTCAACCGTTTATCATCCACAAACTAATGGCCTCACCGAGCGCACAAACCGAACGTTGATCAACATGTTATCAATGTATGTCGCTTCGCACCACAAGAACTGGGATGAAGTATTACCGTTCGTGACGTACGCTTTCAACTCTGCGAAACACGAAACGACCGGTTTCAGCCCTTTCTTCCTTCTTTACGCACGGCAACCTCGTCATACGCTGGACACTCTCTTTCCTTTTGTCATCCATGACGATTTGTCTATCGCAGAGATTTTGTGTCGTGCAGAAGAGGCTCGTCGACTTGCTCGCTTACGCACATTGGCCGCGCAAGACCACTCTAAAACACGCTACGACAATCAACACCAGCATGTTGCCTACGTTCCCGGTGACCTCCTGTGGCTGTGGACTCCAATACGCAGACGTGGCTTGAGCCAAAAGCTGCTTGCAGACTACGCCGGGCCGTTTTTTATCCTCCATCGTCTAAGCGAGGTGAACTACACAATTGCACGTCTCACTTCAAATGGCCGTCGTTCATGCAAGACTGAGGTGACGCATGTTGCCCGCTTGAAGCCGTTCACACGAAGGAAGCAGGAGTGACTTGCCCGGCGGGCTTCGTCTGGGAGAGGAGGAATGTTACGCTGTGTCACTGCCAGTGAAAAGTGAGGGAAGTGGGAGAAGAGAAAGAGGAGGACAACGATGCTTCTACTATTGACTCCAGCCAGTATATCCCAAGGAGCTACATCTTTGTGCCTTAATCATTAAACGCTCCCTTAAACCTGTCCCGAGGCCATAATATATATATATATATATATATATATATATATGTATATATATATATGTATATATACATATACATATATGTGTGTGAACATTGTACACCACGCAAAGACAAACTCCTAGCACTCACCGGACAAGAATGCCGTAACGAAGATGCACGTTAACAACACTTTTCGTAACTTTTGACAAAAGTTTTTCATAGCGAAGGCGTACAGCCACTTCACATTATGTTATGCTATCATCCTTAGGCTATTTTTTAGAAATTATGATATTAAAACAACTCAAAATTCCTCTACGAAGTCATGCATTTATATAATGTATGTCGATGGCCTAGCTGGCACATGACTTGGACAAACGAACAGCGCTAAAAACCGGGCCAGACAAAGAGAAGACTGCGCACCATCGTGTCTTGTTTGCGGGCCAGACTTGTTACAGCCCAGGTAACAGTCGAGATAGCCGTTGTTTTCCAGCCACATCTTTTAGTGAGTGGTACGGCCACGTCTACGCACGGAAGAGGGCGGGTACTATTTTGCAAGTTGCCTATAACTCAATCGCGCTTTCGGCGTTACGGGCATGCTGTATTATTCTAGATTTAAAAATACAGGAACGAAGCTTTGTTCTAGAACACGTTTCACTCACTTTCGATAACCTGCTGTCCGACTTGTTTCAAGAGATGTTTGGAAGTAACTTGTGGTCATAGTATTGGAGTCATCACGGGATACATATTGTTATTTGATCACACTCGAGAATTGATGAGGCCGACAGTCCGAAGCAGGGCTGCTTCCTGTTTAGAAGCCTTTGGGAAAATTACGGTATCCGTAGTTCGCAGTAAATTAAGGACCAGTAGCTCCGAGAGATGTCAAAGTGTCGTGTCTCCTGACACCCATCTATTCTGAAAATTGCCGAGACGTTTAGATAGGATGGGCTCTTCGCTGCATCACGTGTTACGATGGGCTGGCAACCTCAGCTAGGCGATTGGCCACGGCCGTCTGGTGTTGAGCTATCGGGAAGTGACGAGACGCTCTCCCTGTGTCCATAATTATCCGCGAACTTCGTTCTTGACGCCTTTTATGCCCCCCCCCCCCCCTCAGCCTCGTATCCATCACCCCACTCCCCTTCTTAAAATTATTTTCCGTTAGTCACTGTCGCGCCCTTTAACATTCACCGGGTTGCTGAATGGCACGGCGGCCCCTGACGTTCCTATATTTCTGTTTCTGCGTGGACTTCGAGGCTATTCACCTACCCGCCCTCCGACCTGTTTACCAGTTTACTAGAACTGATCAGTTTACTGGAAGGAATATTGAAGCGTAAGCAAGGTTTGCTTAGATTTGATAGCTTGTCAATTCTTTCTGTTTTTCTGCTACTGCGCGCTGACTGCTTGGATTACGTTGGTGTATATGACGTATAAATGTAGGAACAGGGTCAGAAGAATAAGCTGGGGTAAATAGCGCGCGCGCGCTAGTGTGTGTGTGTTCCTGTCATTAACGTGACGTCCCGATTACCATATGTTCAGACATAAATTAACACATAAAAGTACCCGCACAGGTAGCGTAGTGGCTGTGGCGTTGCGCTGCTGAGATCGAGGGTTCGATCACTGCTGCATTTCAATGGGGGCGAAAGGCAAAAACGCTCTTGCACTTAGATATGGATTCACGTTAAAGAACCCCACCCGGTCAAATGTAATGTGCTTCATAATCATATCGTGGGTTTGTCAACCCCGAAATACAATTAAATAAATCACAAATAAAACTTTGAAATAGAGTATTTGCTCTGATGGCATTGTGGCGGTCATCTTAGAGTATTAGCACGCCGAGAAGCAGCATAAACAGCAAACGTGACAACACGACCGGCGCGTCTTTCACCGAGTGACAAATCGATAACAGTGATAAACCGGTGAAAAACGGTCACCGACAAAAAGCAAACCAATGTACGCGTGATAACATGGCACGGCAATGGCACATGATGTTTGGGTACTAGCACGGTGAAAGGCAGTGTCTGTGACGCCAGGTGAAAACAATCTATAAAAGAAATAAAAACACTGATATAAAGTTTGTTGTAAACCTATAGCGCCCGGGCTTCAACTTTGTGTCTTACTCTCTGGTATTCTCATCCGCATAGTCATCCGCATTCGCATCTGCATAGTCTGGTATGCTCATCTGATTTTCTGATAGTTGGCATTAAAAATCATGCATAGTCGCCAGCAAAAGTTTGATGGCCAATGGTGCCACAAGAACAGTGTATATATTTTTTTCTTCTGCGCAGCCTGAGCATGCTGGCTGAGAAATGGCCGGCACAGCTTACGTGCGTATATTCAGCCGTACGTTCGACATTGTATACAATGGATTCCACGTTTCGCAGCTGTTTTAAATACTTTTTTTCATGCTGGTGGCCTCCAAACATTTATTCAGGAATGTACCGAGGGGATTCCAATGAACCCCAACCAGTTTGATTCCCAAAGTTTCCATTTCTGAAATGTTGCTCTGTCCACTGTGAACAGGTTGGCACAACGGCCTACCAATTCTGCTGACTAGCTGAAATGCACTCATAATGTCCCCTGCATGCGAGGCGAATTGTCCGAGCAAATTGTGCTAATAGTCGCAACTGTAAATACTGTAAGGATACGAAATAGTATCTCTTAACATTTAACCTTTCTGATAACTACTTCCGTCTAATCTGTTCCCTTTGTATGGGGCCTCTCTTCCTGGCCGTTGTCAGCCATCGCGGCCAGCAGAATTCTCCTCTTCGTCCCTCTCCTCCAACAACAACCAATAAATAGTCGGTTTGTTACAGTAGACGCGAAAGCGTGAGCTGGAGCACGCCAGCATGCGTTCGTGTGTGAGCTGACAGAGAATGCCAGCCTGTTCGCCGCCACAAGCTTCCGTTGTAAACACCTCCGAAAATTCATGGTATTTAAAGTGTCTAAACCCCCTTTACCGACGTGCGAGGAATTGGCGTCGTCCATGTCCTAGGACATCAGCGTGCAGAATGAAAATTGACAGAGCGAAAAGCCCAGTGGTTTCACTCGAACAGATCAAACCACAATAGAGCCCCGTCCTGCCGTCTGACGAAATTTAGCGTTAGCAAAACATTTCACGTTTTAGCGAAATCTAAATCGCAAACACAGGACAATCACGCGAACCGTTTCCGCTGATGTGACTCATACGCAGCTGTCCCCGTGTCACATCTGTCCCCGATTCGTCGTCGGCGCGAAGTCGATCGACGGGGTAGACAAGCTGGTTGGTCGTTCCGTACTCAAGCGAACACAGTGAAAAGAGTCAGAGTAGGGAGTAAACAAAAAACAAGATATTTATCGGCTGATAAATATACACAAATTAATAAAATAGAATAATAAAAAAAAGACACAGGACAGACTAACACACCGGAACTTAATATACACAATGGTGAGGACAAATAAATACGAGCGGTTAACAGTAGATATAAAAATGAAACAGTGCGAGGATCAAATACACAAGAATACACTAAACAGTATTTCACTAAAGCAAAGTTGAAAAGAAATCAAAATTCAAAAGAAAACAAACGGTGTCATACGCATGGACGGGCAGCAGCAGCAAGTTCATAAACCATGGAAGTCGGTGCACAAAGCTTTCCCGAAGAATGCTGGCGGTCCGATCTTGTCGAGTTGGATGCGAATTGCTGAGCTGGGTTTCCCGGGAGTCTAGATCTGACGACTTTCCTCAAGCAGGTTGAGCTAACTTGAGGTGAACTACCGTGAGCTTCGTTGTAGACGCTGGTTTGACGTCTCGTACGTCAACAAATTCCTCGGGGTTCCGATGTGGCCAGGCGGCCCAGGCGATACTGGACGGCACTAGCCCCCCAACTGCTTCTCAGCAGCGCATAGGTTCAGCTTCTAGACTAATCAGCAGGGCCCAAAACCTGCGCTTAAATAGCCTCTCCTTTCCCTAGTTCCCTATGTAGGGAAACTGCCGGTATGTAGAGTTCTCCGAATTCACGGCTCCTAGCTCCCAACAGTCTTGTCCGCGCCCCGACACATGGACGACCAACGCAGATTCTCCTCTCCCCCAAGGTCAAGGGCCAAGGTCGAGCCCGGCACTACCACGTGGCCCTACACGCACACTTCGTGGTCCGTAATCGGCGTGCCGCGTCTCGAATCGAGATGCCGCCCGTGAGGCCACGACGCTTTTGACGGCCGTAATTCGGCGTGTCGCTAATCAGCGTCAAAACAACTCCCAAAAATATTTCGCTCAGTGGCAGTCGCTAATCGAATTTATACGCCGCATAGTGAGTGCACCACGTTGTTGGCGGCCGTTAATTGGCGTCAATAACCCCTCGAACTCTCGAAAATATGCCGCTCCGTGACACCCCGGCTGCAACGAGGTCGAGCTCTTCACGGAGTAATCACCGCGGTTACTCAGTGGCTGCTGAGCTCGAGGTGGCGGGTTCGATTTGATTCCAGGCAGCAGCGGCTGGTGTTCCGCAGGGGGCGAATTGCAAAACGCTGGCGGATTTATGGGGCACCATCGCTACACCATCGCACCGACAGCGCACTACAAAGGTCGTGCAAGACAGCAGATAAACGTACGTACGTTAGTACGAAGTACGAGCATAAATGGGATTATTCTATTATGACAGCTTTAGAGCTATTTTGCCACTTTTGTTGCGCAGTCTGGACATTCTAAAATGACCAGTCGAATTTGTCATCCCGCACTCTAAAAACATTTTACACCTTTCTTATTATTGCAATCGCAACTATATCGACACTCCAAGCGTATTTCTGCCGTGGTCGTAGTCGTGGACGTCACTTTGAGGTTCCGTGTAAAGTCCAAACACGGAAACATCGTCGCCGTGCTCCGTAGGCTGTATGTGAAAGTGAAAGCTTGCGAGGGTCAGCCGACTATTACAGCTCAATCACGCGCGCGAGGGAGAAATGCCAGGCAGAAGCGCGCTTCTTCTGTCGCGCGCGAGGCACGGGGGGCGTTTTACTCCTGCGGCAGCCGCTGGGCGCCGTATCTTGAAAGCCACGTATTAAGCTGATACCTTTTGTGACCGGAATGTACCAGGCGCGCTGCGTCAAAGAAAAGTACGCTGCAAAATACACTTTAAATCGGCACACAGAGAAAGCCAGCATTGCTCTGAGGTCACCGTGAATGCATTAATAAAGGCTCATAGAAAGTTTGAGTAATCTATCTTGTGGCACTATTTGCAGGAGTTGTGGGGGCGCCGCGTTTTGACGTTTGTGTGCGCCTGTGTGGTCGATAGCGGTTAGATAGATTACAGGTACCTCCAAACCGCAGGTAGAGACCAGCTCTTTTTTTTTCCCATGCTCTAAGAAGGCTAGTACATGGGGTTCTAAACAACGGAGAGGACTCACAGGAAGGTGGACACTTAAAGCATGGCGTCTAAGACTCCACCCGAGATCTCGGAGGCCATGCTTGAAGTGATCGACTTTGAGCAAACAAGGAAAGCATCGGCCTGAAGCAAACGGTGTGAGACCCTTCTGGCTCGTGTACTCTACTTTCTTGTCCCGTGGGGTCGCGTTTGAAGAAGACCACACTTCCTCTTCTTCAGTTCAACAAGTGCTCAGCCAGGTGAGACCAAAAAAAAAGGAAATAACTGTCCTTCGCAGTAGATGCCACGATGCGACAAAGTGTGCTCTACTTTCTTGTCCCGTAGGTCGCGTTTGAAGAAGACCACACTTCCTCTTCTTGGGTTCAACAAGTGCTCAGCCAGGTGAGACGAAAAAAAAAGGAAATCACTGTCCTTCGCAGTAGATGCCACGATGCGACAAAGCATTACTGCGGAATAGTTGACCTTATTTTTCGTCTTTCACTGTGTATCGTGATCTCTTCTTGCGCCTTTGCGCGCTTTCTTTTATTGAGGCTACGTGTTCTAGCTTTTCTATAGTTTGGGATCTGCAGATCTTTGTGAACGTACCAGCGTGCAGCAGGAAACCTACATACTGTCACATGCGGCATTTGAAGCCCTCGTTTTTTCCCCTGCCATATGTAGAATCAAACGATGTCTCGTCTTTTTTTTTGCAATGCCAGCTGAAGACAAGTAGCAGCAGCACGCTGACGTCGGCCATTGTGCGATCATCTGCCGGCACGCATGCGTGCACTCCCTTCCTTTTGGAAAATGGGGGAGCAGCAGCTGTTACCGCTTCCTGCCCGTCTTATCAAAACTCCGTTGTCAGTAGCCAGCTTCGAAATGTTGTCAAACATGCACGGCAAAAACAAGAGAAAGAAAGGAGCGATAGGCAAAGCTTCGGTACCGTCCAAACTGGGAGAAACTCATGAGCTGAGGAGGAATTGGGAAAGACACATTAAACTATTATCGCAAAGATTCAGTCTGTTGCTCAGTTTTCAAGAAACTGGTTTTTCGGGGCTGCTGACCCTCAACATTTTTTTTCGTTCCCGGTGGGAGCGGGTATGTGAAACGGGGAGTGGGAGAAGGAGGGCCGCCCGCTCTTCCTCTCTCTACTCTATACTGTTGTTGTTGTTAGAACGTTTATTAAAATAATCATAAAAAGTTTCCGCCCCCAGGAAATGAAACCATCAGGGCGGAGGGAGGGCTAAAAGAGGAGGTTCAAATATTATTCATCATTTTTTACTATTGTAAAAATTGTAGTAACGACTGGTTAACACTGCGGCTGCGCGGCGGAGTCTCGAAGAGCAAGGGCAGAGGGAAGGAGCGGGTGTCCGGCGTAGAATCACTCTTTCCCTCGGCAAAAAGGTGTGATGTGACACAGCCAACGCCATTTTTAGTTTGTGATTTATTATTACTGACCCCGGTGACCACCGTACATCACACTGTTGTTCGCATATACCAGTCACAGTTCGCGTCACACATGCAATCAGATTACACATGGTTCGGTGACAACAAACAACGGATAGAACCTTAGATAACATTCAAGAAACTTCCGATGCATGCAGGCGCGTCCTGCGCCGAGCGATAACGTTTAACATTTATTAGCCGGTGAAAAGCGGTCACCGGAGAAAGATGGACGAGTACACCTGTCAATATATTATCCACAACCCCAGAAACCACCTGGGGGGAAATCGGCGTTAAAGCGGTGCCTCGTTGCGTCACAAGTGACAAGTTTGTGTCCGCTGCTATAAGTGCGCCTTATGGCGTAGCAGGGGCCAGGTTCACATCCCCCAGGAGTACACCAACCCCTTCCACCAGGTTTGTTGTAGCTATAAACTTTTTTTCTTAATTTAGCATAATGTTTAGCAACAGCCCGTTCCAGGTTAAGGGGATGCTGATAATATCCATTCCATCCATCCGTCCATCGTTTCTGTTGCCCGCCTACGTGTCTGCATCGCTTACATATGCTTTCACATCAGCAGCTCGCCGGCTTTTCTTGGCGTCCCTTGTCTTCCTCGCCACCAGCACCGGCCGCGACTTTTACCGCAAAAGTGGAGGCGTGACCGAATGAGTGCCAGAAACGCGCGAAGTGCGGGCGGTGTCGCAGTGCCGACAGTCGTGTTGCTATTTAGGATTCGCACGCAATATTATTTAATACTCTATAAAGAATCAGTTTGATTGCAGCCACTCTAATAAATGCCGACGCACTGTTCGAAATGAACAACATGCCCATCATTTAAATAAGGATAAAAAGAACAACCTGAAACTATACATTCTTTAGTGTGAGCTCACTGAATCTGTACTACGTGGGTACTTTTACAAACTATGTGGTGGCTTTCATTTCGTTTTATTTGCAGCGCAATCAGCCACAAAACTTCCTAACGGTAATAAATACGGAATAGTATTTTTCTTCTTCTTTTTCTTTATTTTCAAGCAAGTTTGTCGTCCTTCATTGAAGCAGTTTTGCCGTAACATTCACAAGCACCGCAAATTCAACAGTTATAGAATGTGACAAACGGACGAAGTATGTAGGGTGTCCCAGCCAACTCTAAGCAAGTTGTTGAACAAGGGAAAAAAAAGGTTGGGAAACACAGTGGCGGACACGATTTCAAGACCTATGGTGTTCGGTCGTCAGAGGTCTGACGAGCCAATGACATAGGTCTTTAAATTCTGTCTTACACCGTGCTCTTTTTTCTTCTTTTTTTCGCTGAACAGCTTGGCTAAAATTAGCATGGACACCCTGTAAATGTATGGTTCTCGCCTGGCGTAATCTTGCGGTGACGCTTGATGCTGTCTTAATGTACACGGAGTGAGGGCGATCTCTGTTTTTCCCAATGGCACTGCAGGCGTGACACTAGGCAAAAGTGTTCCGATAATGGAAATCGGGCTTGGCTCGTGGGAAGCAGATGGAAATCTGCATCGCCTACTCTCTGTACTCCGGCTTAATCACAAGGCAGCAACTATTGGGAAGCAGCCAGGTGCATCAGCGAGCCATTCGCAAGAAGCTGGGATCAGACATACATTTCCCGCCAAATTTTAGTTGTGCATCAGCCTCGTGGTATGCTAGAAGGGCTGTTAACGGATTTGATAATACCTACATCAGACTTTTTTCAGGCTACTTTTACAAGGACTTAAGTGACACGTCTCTTGGAAAAGACACTACAAAGAAAAAGCTTACGTGATTTGTATTAGTGAATTACACTAGCCACAATATCAAAAAACTGTGGTTGATCCCTCTTATATAGGAATCGGTATAGAACACGAAAGTGAAACGTGTCTTCACAGAAGTAGTGTAATGTTTATTGCACATTGATATATAATGTCTATTGGTGTTTTGTGGCTAAAGCGCCCTTAGGCGTTGATGCACCCACGCTGACGCCTGGTGGCACGTCTCCTCCACCAACGTCGATGACCATGAGCAACCGTCGTGCATATGGAAGCTGCACTACGCTGCACACGCTAGCACAACGCGAAAGACGAAGCACGTAACTGACACACTAATACAACGCGCAAGACAAAGCACGTAACTGAATCGTCACCGAGTCAAATCAGCGCGTACAGCGCGTCGTAATTGCAGCCTCCGCGATCAACTTCAGAAACATTTTCAGAGCTAATTGCGGAGGCCACGCTCCGCTGTGCTGAGTACGGTGAACGCCACCTAGGTGGCGTTGGTAGTGCTTCTTGATGCCAGCGTCCCTTCGAATGCTGGCATCGAGGCGTCGTAGTGCTGAGACCACCGAAGCGTTCACTGTCGGTGCGCGTTAGTAGACAGTTTTAGCAGAGCGTTCACGGTCCGCTCCGCTCAGACCGTCGTGTCCGAACGATTCGCGCAGAGCCGCTCAGCGGAACGCTAGCGGGAACGCTAATGCGCGTGCGCACAACGCTCATATCGGCAGCGGAACGAAGAACGCTGCCCACGGTACGCTACAAAGCCATTTGAGCGGAGCGTTAGGATGCGTCTACAGGTTGCTTTGCCGTTTTACAGCCGCGCTGAGCGCGCGTGGCCGGCGTCTCTGGCAGACGCGCTTGTCAAACAAGCCAAATCAACGCAGTTCATGCAGCCAGCGGTGTGCGTGAAACGTTAGCGGAGCGGAGCGTAAGCAACGCTCTGCTAAAACTGTCTAGTGTCATAATTCAGTACTTCTCTTTTCTGCTCGTAGGCGGCGGCACCGCCCCGAGCAAGAGCGCGGGTACACGGAGGAGTGTTAGATATATAAGGCGCGTCTGTGTAGCTGTCTGCAAATGCGTTTGTGGCGCAATGGGTTAAACGCTCGGCGATCTATCGTCGCGGACCGAGAGGTCGTGGGTTCGATTTCCAAATTTTGCATGTTTGTGGAACTTTTTCTTCTGGTTTCTTTCTTTGTATTATGTTCTATGACGTATTTCCGTGACGGAAATACGTCAGTGAAGTCTTGGTGGACCCCGGCATAAAACACTTTCGTGTTAAAAAGTTACTTTTATCGCAAAAGAGCCTTGGTAAGCCAGAAAAGATACAAGAACGGCAGACAGGGGGTGACGCCCTCTTGAGGTTCCCGTACCCGAACGCCGCGACATAACGGATTTTGACGGCATGCGCCGGGGCCTAGTTGTTTTTTTACCGGTAAAACTGGATGACATCGTATTCTAAAAGAGCCAAAGATAGAACTTGACAAGTTTCAATGACAGCCCAAATGCAAAAAAAAAAAGGTATCCGTGATGTCATTGATGCTGAGCCTTCGACCCAAAGATGAAAAACGAATTGAGCTGCGAGCTTCATTTTGTTTTCTAATAATCAGTCTGTTTTGGGGAAAATTGAGTTCTCATAGAATAGCTTATCAGTGTAACCTGATTCACATAAGCTAGCGTAATTGTACACACTCGTGTCGCGACCGTTTTAAGCTAATTAACGAAGTGTCTAAAGAATTCTTTGTTCTCAAAGGTGCCCCGTCGAGCTTCTGCTGCAGTTTTAGGCGCAGCCCATTGGCATTGACCACGTGTAAGAACACTAGAAAATTCTAAAGAACGAGTGACGTTCCGGCTTCCGCAAGGGAGCCCTGCTCGGTGTCTGTGTTGTCGTCCATTTTGTCATGGCAATCCCCGACTAGACAAGCTTTCGTTAAACTCTTTGCAAGCATAGCATCACGTAATAACAGTACAATACAGTGAGGCTGCCCTATTGAAAAGTTTGTACGCGAATTGTGCGAGAAATGTGCGAGATGTATGCATATCGCACAGATTTGACGAGAAGTGTGCGATGTGCTACGCACATTCAACGAGATATCGTAGAAAATGTGCGAGATCTGTACGCATGAGCTGCGTAGACTTCACTAAGTGTGCGAGATCTATGCGAGGTGCTACGCAAATGCATGTGCGATATGTACGCATGTGCGAGATGTGTGCGATGTGCTGCGCCAACCTAACGAGATTCTGTACGAGGTGTGCGAGATAGCGTGTGATGTGTACGCACTGTAGTCATATGAGCAACGAGATCTTGGCCGATGACTACGAATTGCATACAAAGTGCATGCACCTAAGTCGTAGTGTATACAAAAGCTCGTGAATGACAGCAAGATTTTATGATGAATCGTTTGTAGCACATGCAAGGACATAATCAATGTGCTGTATGACGACGTCGAACCATTGTGCCACATATAGCAGCATAAACTGCAGAATGAATAAGAGCGCCAGTGTTGAATTTCTGCAATTTCATATAATGGACACACACATCTCCATCAAAGCTCATGTCAGTCCTAATCATGCAATGATTTTCACTTGGGGACATATTCTCGGATAATCACTTAGGGCAATACTATTGCCTTCGTGTGACCCATTTCTCAACCAGCCAATAAGCACGCACTGACAGTGATATAGCCAAAAGCTGTTGTCTAAGAGTACGTCCCTTGTTCAGAGTGGATCACCCGAAGCTTTTAATGCAATATAGGGTTGAGTACCTTCACAGTTTCGGAAAAAAATGCTATAGGTTTGTTTTTATGCAGAATAAAAGAAGCTGGCAATGCGATTATAGCTCACTGAAAACACATCCAACACGGACGAGTTGGCAAATGATTTTATTGCATGCAGTTTGATCAGTAACAGAAGATGCACGCGCTTTGTCACAGCCTAATCATATTGCTTGCGTCAGAGCTGTCAGTCAGAGGTAGCAATGCAGAAATTTCAACCTGCACATTTTCCAAACAGCAAAGTGTGCTCCCCCACAAGACGAGTAATTCACGAAGAAAGTTGGGTTAGTTGGTGTTGATGCAGTTGCTGTGACTAGTGCGAACAACGGAAAAAAAGGTGGGACAGGACAGAGCCCTCTCTCGTATCCCACTTTTTTCCGTTAGTCTTGTTCGCATGAGTAATTATGTCACAGCCCCCACAAGACTATCAAATCTGCTAGTCACTTTTTATTGCCCATATTTTAAGAGGTTGTTAGTGCCTGTTTATGCCAAACTGTAGCAGGCAGGCATAAACTGGCCATGCATGCCCACATGTAAAAAATAAAAAGAACCACAAACTCAGTGTAAATAAATTGGTGAATAAATAGCCAAAATAGCAGCCAAAATCTATCGCACTTTGACAGAAAAAAATAACGAAATTACATAACCATCAATCACTAATGCTGTCATACGATCAGCACATTTTGCCCAATTGCTGCTTGAAAAATTATTTGCACTAAGTCTTTCACAACTTGTGCACTGTATCCTGAGAGAGCTTGACGTAGTAAAAAAACCTCGTATTTGCCGCTCAACAGCGGCAAATACGAGTTTAGCGTGGCAACGGAGCCTTATCTGTGTATATACTACACAAAACTGAATTTGAAATTAACGGAGAAATAACTAAGTAGTTCGTGCAGTGATGGTTCAGAGCAAGGCAACGCTTTGCGATTCGTTAAAAGCTGACCTCGAAACGACCAAAATGTCAATGTCCCTACATTCAAGCAGGGTCGTTAAATGACGAACATGCAGCATATCCTGGCGTTCGCGCACGCCGGAAACAAACTAAAAAACACTTTTGCAAATCGCTGACACAATAACGACGCATATCAGACGCGCGCACGCACGCACGCACGCGCACACGCACGCCCCCCCCCCCCCCACACACACACACACCCACACACACACACACACAGAACACAAGCAGTGTCCGAAAGCATTCGCGACAGACAGTGCGGACGTTCTCGCGCGTTGGCAAATCGAGCCGGCGTGGTAGCAGCGTCCGATGCACATACGGCACTCTTCATGAACTATACACATCCGCAAAACGGCACACAAGCCAGAACAAAGTGCGTCGACGACGCCACTCGACACCAAATGCGTCGTCGATAACGCCGCATTAAAACACGGACACCTTGTTGAATTCACAAACATTCACAAACCAAACCACGATATGTTGCGATTTAACGGCCCTGACCGGTTGATACGGCTGCTCCGCAGGTTGCTGTCCTCGATGTTGAAAGAAACGTTGTTGAAACACGCCGCATCACTCGCATAACATGTGAATACCAGCCGCCACCATCCATGCGATCACGATTACCATGGAGCACCGTGCCGATACAGTGGTGCCGAGGAGCCAGAGACCAACGTTGCCTGAGACGACAAAACGGTAGACGACGATGTAAACAATATGGCTGCCATGACGTCTATCCGGCTCTTGCAAAGCTTCCGGTGCCTCTATTTTGACGAAATGACATCATTTTCCCGTGTTCGACTGTCAAAATGTTACCAGTCTAGAAACGTTGGGCTGTCGGTATGGGAGCGCAGCATGAATATTTTCCTTGCGGACGGTCGATGTGGTAGTTTAATCATATTTACGCTTTGCCGAGAGAAAATGTGCTCTTTTTTGTGCGCATCAGCGATCGCTAAGCCCCTGGGCTTGTGCAACGCTGCTAGCTAGCTGTATCTTTCGTGCGGTGCGGCATTGCTGGTCATCGTAGTTCGGCCCATTCGTGCTCTTTGTTCCCGGCTCATTAGCAGCCTCTGGTACTCTCGCCGATCTCGCAGCGGTTCACAGTGCACGGAAGAATGTGTTGGAAATTTTACTATTACGTTCATCCGCAATTTAACAGTGTTTATGCCGGAAGGACAGTTCGTGCAGTCGATGCCGCCGGACCTAACACGAAGGAGCGTTTGCCGAGTATGTCTCGAAAGGTAAGTCCGGCGCTTGGCGCATTTTTATAGTTCGTGTAGTGTGCCTTGTTAGGCGGAGCACAAGATGATTAGTACAGCGACAAAAATTATAAAAGTGATTTCCTAATGTTTGTTATTCATGCCGTAGTACACATTTAGCAAAACTTTTTATGAAAATTACCCTCAAACAAGTATAGGATGTTGCCAAGAGCTTCATATATTGTTTCTTTGCTTTCTGTTATGAAATACACTAGCGCCGAGTATCGTTTAGTCTGAACGGGCACAAAAATTGATGCCGCGAATGTCACTGCTTCTGTACGTAATTTCTCAGCAAGAAATGGTATATGTGGTGAAGTACGTTGACGTGTTGTCATCACAGCTAACATCTGCGCGAGACGCACAGGATTGCTCTGTCTGACTCATGAGCACATTCTAGCTTGTATGCAATTTTTTCTGCTTATATATTGTCAAGACAACCTGTGTTTCTTGTGTTGAGTGTTCTGTATGTCTTTGTCCATTTGACAGGTTAAATAACTGCCCGTGATGTCAGAATGAGATATTTGCACAACCATGTAGCTGGCTGAGGTCTTTTCACAATTTAACGCGGTGTTGTTAAATCACAAGTTTGCAGTTTCAGCAGTGATTGCAATAAACTGAACATTTCTTATTGTTTAGGGATGTCACGATTTCGTGAGACGGATGCAATCTCTGCACCACATGGGAGCCTGTGGCAAAGTGCAGTCTGAGCAGCCCGACAAGGAATCTGATCTGCTTGCTTTGACAAGGTGTGTACAAAACAGTCACTGCCACTTATGAGTTCTATGTTCTGTTGGTATAATTCGTACGTGCCATCGATCCTGAATCTTTTGGTGAGATTTACGAATTTGGACTCGTTCTACAATTTTACTATTGTTGCATTGAGTTATGAGAATGAAATTCTATTGGGAATATGTTGTAAGAATCTTGAAAAATGGGGTGGTATGAGATTACAAAATTGCATCTAAAACAATAAATTGTGATGGCACTTGTGCTGCTTTATTAGCAATGCAAAATCCCTAACGAGTATACCTGAGGGGCACTTCCTACCAAGCCCGATTCAGATCAAAATTAGCTACTGCAATTGGCTTCCTCGCGCAGCTTGCACAAAAGAGCCAATCACAAGTGAGAAATTCGATCCGGATTGGGCTTGATCGCAATGAAAAGTGCACTGTATGACACCCGTATTAGACGAGCTTATTGAGATAAGTTCGTAAAGCCGGCTAAATCGGCAACAGCAAAAGCACTGAAAAAAGCACACTGGTCTAAAAACAATGTTGTCAGTTTCTGCTGTTCCAAGTTAATGGTTAATAATGTGTCTCTATTGAACAATGTAGGCGCTGAGAGAAAACTTTAAGAAAATACATGCTGACTTTCCAACACAGCATTGTGTCTAGAATTTTTGCAAAACAAATTTCACAGGCTGGCAGGTTTGGCATAACGTACAACACTTTTGCTGTAGATGCCTACCTTCAGTTTCATCAATATACCTAAGTAGCCTCCTCTGAGTCAAGTATAATTGGGGGCTTGAGTAGATATGCATGATATGCTACTTACTGACTGTATAGTGACGTATTTTTTTAGGAACTGTGTTTTGAGGCACACATATCCTTTTATGTCTTGTTATGAGTTGCCCGACGAAAGCAGAAGGGCATTGCAAGTTATTGCATATATTACTGCACTTAATTCCTTACATACATGCCTGCACAGATTCTTCGTTCCTAGATTTATTTCTCTAAGTAGTCAAAAATTATGTATTACATTTTTTTTCTCTTTTTTTCTCTTTTTTTTTGGGGGGGGGGGCTGTTCATTGATTCCCATTCCTAAAGGGACGTTGAAAGAAAAAACCACGAAAGGTGGCTTGAAAGTGTTTGAATTTTCTGTTTAACCTCTTATTTATTCTTCTAAAGCACTACCAGCATGAACAGGTTTCTGTTCACTTTTATAAGCTAGCTGCATGATAAGAAACCACAGTGTGAAAGAGTATTTATTTCTTTTTTTTACTTGTTTTATTGTATGTTCTTTATTTGGCTCGCAATGTTCTACCTACCACCTTATGCAGTACTCCAGCTGGAGCCTATGAGGTATGTTTATAAATGAATAAGTAAATTCCTGAAGCTTGCAACAAACCATGAAGCATAACATTTAAATGTAGTCAGTTCATAATACATCCCTAGAGCAGCATAGCATCAAGCTTGAAGCTGATCTCTGATGTCCCATAAATTGCAGGTTTGATAATGTGGTATCACAAACTGCTGGTTATGCATGTCAGTCAGCCTGGTGCAGTGGTCGCAGGTGAGAGTGTAACCGAAAGCTGGGTATGCTTTGCCCTTCCGCATTTGACATGGGAGGGAGCTTGAACTCTGCTATTGTTTCTCTTATAGTTGGGACCATCTCTCTCACCTTCTCCTTATTATTCTGTCAACTTGCTAATATGCACTTCTACAAGCTTAGTTATGATGTTGACTGCTGAACTTGGATGATGTGCGTTTCAATAGTTAGTGGGACCCTCAAAACCATGCTGTACTTTGTGTGCATTTCAAATGGTCCATTTGAAATATGCGATTGTCTGACATTCTCAGGGAAACAAGGTTTTTGTTCTGAATAAGGCATAGGCTGCTTCCCGAAAGAGTACCAGAAACAATACTTTCTCACCTAACAAAAGTGTTTAGGCATGCCGTGCTCAGGCCATGCTGACCTACAATAATTAGATCATAATGTGCTATATCGACCGTTACATGTTATTAAAAGTGGCAGACAAAAGTCGTAATGCACTTGAATTTCACTGTTAAAATGTGTGTGGCTACCTAACATTTAGCCTTAGCCTCTTTGGTGCAGACACCATTAGTGCAAAAGGGGCGTATGTCATTACGAAGCTTTTGGGATAAGTACACACTGAATAAGCACTTGTCAAGATTTTGAGTAGTACTATAACCTGAGACCCACCCAAAGTGTGACTTTATTTTTATTTTTTCATTTAGACTATGGAGTCACACTTCTCTTAAGCCTGTGCAGATACGTCACGCTAGGCGAGCCCCATTCATTTCTCCCTTTACAGTGAATCCTGTTTTTCAGTTTCATGTTGCATGACATACAAAGGCACTTTAAGCAAGGCCAAAAATAAGTGGTTTGTATGTGTACAAAATGACTCCGGACACATTTTTTTGTTTGGAGACAGCTTAGACGCATCATGTATTCTTTCTTTTTGTGTTAGGTTTGTGATGAGAGGTTATTTATTGCAAAAAGAAAATGAAGGTTAAAGTGGCATTTCCTGCCAAATTTTGTGGCGAAACATCGTACGTTGGAGGACATCATGCATTCCAGAGTATTTTCGTATATTTTGGCTGTTGCGGTTCAGTACACTTGCTCCAAAATTGCTAAGTTCAGTTCTTGCCTCTTTTAGAATGCAATATAGTCAATTTTTGCCAAAAACAAATTAACTAGGCCTTAGCAGACAGCCAGCAGGTGTGGGAACTTTATTGTGGTTTCACCACCTGTATCTCGTTCTTGTGTATTTTCTAGCTTATCAAGCCTCTACTTTTGAATAACTGCAGTCTTTCTGGGTTTGCGGAAGAGTAATTCAATAATGCACCTCAAATAATTATTTTTCCCTTAAGTGTCCCTTTAAAGTTTTGTCTGATTGATGTGGCATGAGACAACACTGCCCGAAAGTTATCTTGCCTGTCAGCAGTTGTGTTGCCATGTAATCACCAGTATTATCTTTAAAGTGCTCAGAGATGTCACTGCACTTACTCTTCATTACCCAAGTCCCTAAGAAGCCATAAAGAGGATCTGTTTGAAATGTCCTGCAATAAGTTATATCATACTGTATTCACTGGGGCTCTGTTAAATGCTTGCAATAGAAAAGCACTGTCTTCTCCAAAACATGCATAGTGTGTTGGGAATTTGTCAAAGATTCTTTTTACCTCAACAGTCATGGAAATATTGATTTACCGTGTTCACTGGCAGATTTATATCAAGCCTGATCTCTGTAGCTGACTAGGCTTTTTTATTACACAAAAATTAAGCTGGTTTTCAATAATACCACCTTTTCACAGTACTGAAGCACCAGTTTGCAAAAATAATAGAATAAGTTCAACTCTATTTTTTGTAAAAGCAAGCTGTTGTCTTACACAGCAACTTCAGTGAGTTTTTTAAGCGCGGCAGGCTTGGGATGTTGGTTGAAAATTAAGTTGCTTAAAGACGTGTTGCATCAGAGAGCATGTTTTCTTTTATCTATTGTAGCATTATCTGGTCTCTTATGTTCCTTTCCATGCTATTCACAGTGCACACTTTCTAAGGAGATAAGGGACAGGCAGATGGTGGCATTCACAGCTCACACATTCCAAGGCACTAAGGGACACACAGAGTGTGAAAGAGGACAGGTATTTTTCACTGTCTGCCTGTCGCTTATTCTTTTGGCATGTGTGTGCCATGAACACCACCAAAATGAACTGTTACCAACTTGCCCAAGCTTTAGCTCTTGCGCTTGGTGTTTTTGTCTACAAAATGCCCATATGGCAGTAGTAGTGTTGCTGATATTTGCGTGTATGAAAAGGGGATGCTTACTTGATTGCAGAACAATTTGATTGGTTCTACACATGGTACTGAACTTACCAATGTCATTTTAAAGGTGGGATTAGGTAGGAAGCTATTGTGGTACTGTTTAAATTGCCCTTGTGCAGATGCTTAAAGCTTGTCTTCTGTTGACAAAAATTGGGCTCAAGCCGTAGGAGGATAGTTGTCAAAGTGTAATGAAAGCCTCCTGGTAGACATGCTGAGTTATGCTGCTGGGGACACTTATTGGTTAGCCCTATTGGGTAATGCTGCCATGCTTATGGGTGCTTTAACATTGCAGTGCCTGCAGAATGCATGTCGTGCTATGGTATCATAATTGGCCCACCAAGTGACCACCTTTGCTTACACTATGTGGCTGTCTGGCCTACTTTACTTAACCTGACTGCCACCTATACACAAGGAGGAGGAGGGAGGCAAAAAAGGGATCTTCAATTAATTTTCTTGCATAGATGGCTCATGCATCATATTTTTCTTATAGTGCAGGATTTGTTACTCAAAGTGAAGCTTGCTATATGGAGAATATCTACATTTTTTCATATGTATACCGAACAAGGATTGATTTGTTCACGGTGTCACTTTTTATATTATACTCACGTGACACTAAGCCCACTTGTATTAATGCAGGTATGGCTGGGCCTGCAGAGAAGGTGTAAGCAGACTGTGCTGTGTTGCTGATCAGTGCTGATCTCCACGCCTGAGTTGGTCCCACAACATCCAGGCACCAGCGTGCTTTGCTTCATCATTCACAAGGTAATATGATATGGAGAGCTTGCACCTGGATATCAGTTTTGAGCTTGAGTTTTGAGAAATAAGTTGAGATAGAAGACACAAGGGTTGGCCTTGGTGATAGATTCACGTGTGTGTTTTTTTAAAGTGCTCTTTTTGAAATATTCTTCGTGGACCTATTTTCAGCAAATGTTTACATTCCTTAATTGCAAACTGCCATGGAGCTGGTTTATGCCTTAAACTAGCACTCGTTCACCAAGAAAAAGCCTTATTTAGCATAAAATTCATAGGAAAGGCAAGGAGGTGACAGGACAGAACACTACTAACACCATCCAATTTTACTGCTTGCACAGCAACATAAAGCGAGAGTTGAAAGGACGTGGTTTGGGTTTGTGTTCATTGGTTCTATGGGTTTTGGAGCCCCACACAGCTTCTTTGCTAGGCAGACAAGCTTGTGGGATGTGCTTCTGATATTTGTACAGCATACTGACAGTGCAGGGGGGGGGGGGGTGCGGGCCTCATCTTCGGAAGGAAGTGCACTGACGGCACCATTCACGGCGCAGATGACTCTCATAGAGTCAGGCAAGGCACCAGTGTTTATGTTTGTTCCCTTGCCCAAAACAGCATGTTTAGGTTCAGTGTAGTTGTAAGAAGACAAGTTAAACATTACTTTCATGGTTTGAGTGGCCGCATTTTTCTTAGAGCACTGAATTTCTTTTCTTGCAACTGCCTGCCCTCCCAAGTAACGCAAAATGTTGCCATAACGTTCTCTGAATGTGCACAAATGTCGGCGTATAACGTTGCCTACATGCTGCTAATGTCCTCTTTTTTGATCGCCACACAACGTTGGGTCGTAACGTTGTGGCAGCGTTGAGCACCACATTCACGACGTTAACATAACGTAAACAGAACTTCCTGGCAATGTAATGTGGATGTTGCCTTTGTCACTTGAGCTTTCAGGCAACGTACGTATGTGACGTTCAAGCAACACTCAACTGACATTGCAGAATATTTGTAGACATGCATAACAGCAGTGCTGTCAGCATGACACGGCTGACGGCACCGCAAACCCTTAAATTTATATTTGCTTGACAGATAATTTACTCTAGTAGTTTTCATGTTGCATATGCATGAAAATGTGAAACAAGAATTAGTGAAAAACAGCGTTTATTACGTATATATCTTGTGTAGCTTACCAAGATATCTGTGTACCTTACCTTGTGGTAAGGTACACTATACACGTAAAATAATGCTGTTTTCACCAGTTCTTGTTTACATTTTCATGCATATACGACATGAAAACTACTAGAATGCATTATCTGTCAAACAAATATAAATTTAAGGGTTTGCGGTGCTGTCAGCCGTGTAGGGCTGACAGCGCTGCTGTACGGGCAGCTCATCTGTCTTGCACTATATATAGTACCAACGCACCCTAAGCCAGAATCTTTAAAGTGTTTCACATGGTGGTTTGCCTGACTTGTCTTGCTGTTGTCCATAGCGCAGCATATAAATGCTAACTGCAAGTAAAAGTGCACAATGCAAAGCTGCGAAGTGGTTCATAAGAACAATTTTTCATTTTGGCTATAACAGCAAGAGAAGCAGCATGCACGTCCAATGTGCAGAGGCTCTCGTATAAAGGTTCTCTCAGCAGGAAAGTAAATATATTCCACAAATGTTCATTTCCTTAAACATATCATTTAAGCTTAGACCACAGAAAAAAATCTGTCTTTGCTTCCGACTTACTGCTCTAAAAATCATGTGTCGGTAGCTACATGTGCTTTCAAGAAATTGTATAATAGCCAACATCAGCTGCTAAGACCAAACGCTAGTATGTAGGAATTGTTTGTGCAGGAGGAATGTGGTGGTTGAATATGCACCCATGAATATGCATTGGTCCACCTTAAATAGTGAATGCCATAGACAAACCTGGTTATAATCTCAAACCATGCATTTATTTACTGTCTGCTTACATCATCCTGGCAAACAAATGACACATAACAGTAACTTAAACACTGATAACACACTGATAACACACTTAAATATATTTTCTATTAAACATCAAGGTCTTCTATCGCATATTAAGACTCTACTAACAGCTACAACTACAACACAATATATTTTGCTTTCCCATGTAGGTCAGACTTCGAAATCTTTTGCTTTGTGTCGAGTTCCCTTATTTCAATGGCAGAACACAATTTATACTTCTTAATAACAGCACAAATACTGTCCTCCTTCACTTTGTAATGTACAACACAACACAGTAACACTGCGGTTGGATACTATCTCCTGCCAAGCATCCAACCGGTCTTTCTTGCCTAAGCTTGCAGACATGGCAGCAAGTGTGAAGTAGTCAACACAGCCCAAGGCGTAGAGTAACAGAAAGTCATCCAAGCACTGACTGCCAGCCATCACTTTTGCAGAGGATGGCCAGCAGCACAAGTGATGCACACATGCCTCCCTCGGTAGCTTCACTTGCATCCAGACCTCACTGGTTTCCAAGTCAATAATGCGGTAACCTGCAGAGACATAAATTACATCAAACTATAAAGTGCCATCTGAAACACTGAAGTAAGCCATGTTTACTGTGAAAACAGGCTATAAAAATGCTTACAAACAACTTAAGCTTTGCATAACTGTGAAACAAACAATAGTGACTTTACACAGGAGAATAATGCAAAACATCAAAAGCAAATTTCAGTAAAACCTAACCATTATAGCTATAAGTTTGGACACAAGAGCAAGGAAAGCACAATAAACAATACCCACAACTTCCTTTATTGCGCTAAGCAGTTAAGACGTTAGTATCAATATATTCCTTTAACATAAAGCTTCCTTGCAAGGCCACGGCTGCTTGTTACATCCAGTTCAGTCTTTGAAGAAAACAAAAATTAACAAATGATGTGAATGCTCTACCACGGTACCAAAACCACATTTCATTCGTGATGAAAGAAAGTTCCAATGAGTGAGTGATAAATTTGACTTGGTACAACATATTGGTGAATTGCAGCACAGATATTGATGACAGAAAAGACGAGACAATAGACGTGTGCTGACTTCCAACAAAAAGCTTTATTTTCAGCGACCCATGTTTATAGCCGTCACTCATCACATTGCACATGCGCAATTCACACCCTTAGGTAGGTCAACTCTGTCTGATAAGTGTACAGACGCTGACACACATAGAGCCAAGTCGCGCAATCTTTTTAGCTTCAATAATTTCACGTGTTAGTTGATCACCGCTACTGCTGACAACAGTACACCAAGCAAACAATGGTTCACTGGCACATGAACTGCAACAACATGCAAGCCAACTGTCATGCACGTTTTTCTTGACATTATAGTGTGTTCTCTCAGCTGGTCATTGATACAGCGTCCTGTTTGGCCTATGTACTGTTTACCACAAGAAAGAGGGGTACAGTAATTCATGTTGCTAACATAGGTGACGAACGGATTTTTGTGCTTTTTGTTACACTTGTGTGCTGCCCTGAAACATTTCCTTTGATTACACAACTTTATAAGCTTCTGAGGTGCAAAGAAGACAACTTTAACTTTGGAACGATCTGCAGTTTTCACGATATTGTGAGACAGCTTATGAATGTATGGTATGACAGCCACTTTAAGTCGGTCAGATACTGGAGTGATCACATGGCAACCACCCGGTGCATGCGCTTTTCAGAGTAGAGGTCATGTGGTCACTGCATCTGACAGACATAAAACTGGCCGTCATACCCTACATTCATAAGCTCTCACAATATCAAGAAAATTGCATATCATTCTAAAGTTGTGTAATCAAAGGCAATGTCACAGCACGCCACACATATGCAACAAAACACCAAATTCCATTTGTCACCTGTGTTAGCAATGTGGTTTATTGTATCCCCCTTGTGGTAAACAGTATATAGGTCAAATGGGACACTGCATCAATCACCGGCTGAGAGAACACTCATACAATGTCAAGAAAAATGTGCGTGACAGTAGGCTTGAATGTCATTGCAGTTCGTGTGACTGTGAACCGTCGTTTGCTCAGTGTACCGTTTCCAGCAGAAGCGGTGATCAACTAACACGTAAAATAATTGAGGCTGAAAAGATTTCGCGACTTGGTTCTGTGTGTATCAGCACACCTTCTGTACACTTGTCAGACAGTTTACTTTCTTCCTAAGGGTGCGAATTGCGCATGTGCAATGCAGTGACTGACAGCTATAAACATGGGCTAGCAAAAATAAAACTTTTTGTTAAAGAGTTGCCGCATGTCTCTCGTCTTGACTCTTGTGTTGTTGCCTACATCTGCACAGCAATTCAGTGCCTGAACGAAAAGCTACAACTACGCTACAGGTGTTGCATATCGGGAGAAGGGTTGAATATTGCTCTACACTGCAAAAGTTGCCGTTGCTATCCGCGGATGACGAATACGGAAGTTCTGGCCGTGAAAAAACCAAATTAGAACGCGAGCTTTTGGTAGCGGTGTTAATCGAAAATTCTGGACCTGATAAGTAGGTTAGCGCCACTTCAGAGGCACTTTTAAACAAAGAAACACCAAATTCCATTTGTCACCTGTGTTAGCAATGTGGTTTATTGTATCCCCCTTGTGGTAAACAGTATATAGGTCAAATGGGACACTGCATCAATCACCGGCTGAGAGAACACTCATACAATGTCAAGAAAAATGTGCGTGACAGTAGGCTTGAATGTCATTGCAGTTCGTGTGACTGTGAACCGTCGTTTGCTCAGTGTACCGTTTCCAGCAGAAGCGGTGATCAACTAACACGTAAAATAATTGAAGCTGAAAAGATTTCGCGACTTGGTTCTGTGTGTATCAGCACACCTTCTGTACACTTGTCAGACAGTTTACTTTCTTCCTAAGGGTGCGAATTGCGCATGTGCAATGCAGTGACTGACAGCTATAAACATGGGCTAGCAAAAATAAAACTTTTTGTTAAAGAGTTGCCGCATGTCTCTCGTCTTGACTCTTGTGTTGTTGCCTACATCTGCACAGCAATTCAGTGCCTGAACGAAAAGCTACAACTACGCTACAGGTGTTGCATATCGGGAGAAGGGTTGAATATTGCTCTACACTGCAAAAGTTGCCGTTGCTATCCGCGGATGACGAATACGGAAGTTCTGGCCATGAAAAAACCAAATTAGAACGCGAGCTTTTGGAAGCGGTGTTAATCGAAAATTCTGGACCTGATAAGTAGGTTAGCGCCACTTCAGAGGCACTTTTAAACAAAGAAATGCAACTCATGAGTAGCCGCAAATAAGCTGGTTTGTTAATTCTGCTTTTGTTTCTTAGGCTACCTAAACGCGAAAAACTTTGTCACTCGATTCAACCGCTCGGCCAAAACCAAGCATGAGAAGATGATTTTTTTCTCCTCAGGGGTACCACATTTCGAAAGATATGCATCAAATGCATCTGAAAAGTTAATCATTTCGGTGCAATACATGCATTGTTACAAACATTACAAAAACTTCAAAAAATGTGAATGATACTTACTACCCACAGCTTCCAATTTATCGGGGCTCAATGTCGGCTTCTCAACAGCATTGCCGTCCTTCAAGCACCGACAAGGAGCCCCTGTGACACTCCTACACCGAGCGCCAGGGCTCCCCACATCAGTTATGCGAGTTCTTTGCAGAACAGGGAATCCCGGCGATGGCACTGGAGCAGGCCCCAGTTATCGTTGCCAATGTATACAACATTTCCTAGGTGTACCTGCAATAAAAGATGGCAGAGACACACTAAGACAGCTTGCGTGTGGGAATGTGAAAGCACCTTTAGTCAACCAAATGGCTGCAATGTGACGTGCACAGTGTGACACGCACTAGGCACACCTTAAGTCAGCCAGAACCAAAGAGCTGCCGTGGCGTAAGGGAAGCGTGCTCCTTTCACACTCCAGGTTGTATTCCTACCCAGTCTGCACAACTTTCTTATTAAAGCAATTAATTTGCTTTGTTTACATGAACCTACCTAAATTTCACATTACTCCAAGCGTTTTGATGTGCTTTTATTGCTTGTGCAATAGGCCATCAGTTTTATATCAATAAGTGCTGGTAGCAAAAAGAAATATGCCTAACCGTGCGATAAATGTAACCGGAAATGGCAGGTACGTCCAGTGGCATTAGTGTGGGGGCTGCACACAAAATTATATAGCTTACCCTGTTTCAAATTTATTTTAAAGAGCAGTTTCAGTGAGCCCAAGTAGAGTCTTTCAGCTTTTTGCAGTGCAGAAACAGGTACAGTTTGTGCCAGCCAACCAGATGAAGAGCTCTCCTAGTAACTGTCTTCTAATCACCCTCTCAGCAATTAGTGGTAGCCAAAGTAGAGCTTGTATCTCTACAACTGACACATGTCCCATTTCCTTATTGTGGTATTCGTCACTGATTTTGATGGTCAATTGGTTGCCATAGAGGAACAATCGAAATTTGGCGCGCAGCACCAGTCGTGTCAGTGCATTGTCAAGTGGCACGAACATATTTCTCCCTTGAGTGAATTATGGTGCTCTCCTGGGCACATGTTGAGGCACCAGCCAGTCTGCCCCATGTACATTTGACTGAATATATACATGATCAAAGGAACAGACTATGCTACCCCTGACGAACACAAGACAAATTGGGTTGCATCTTTACCTCAGCAAGCCTCAATTCTCATGTGGACTGCTATGCACGCACATTTCCAGCGAAAAATAAAGTAGGCAGGATATGCACGACAGTTCACAAGTGAATTCAGAAAGGCGAGCAGGCAAGGGAGGTTTGCTTGGTTAAAGATACCACCAAATTTGTCTAGTGTGTATGAGAGGCAGCTCACTGTATTTTTTTCACAACTGGTCAAATGTACACAGAGCAGACTGGCCGGTAACTAAATGTGCCAAATAAATTCCCATATTTCACTCAAGAGACCAGCTTGCTCATCCAGTTTGGCCGTGCATTGCCGCGATAGGACTTCAGGCTGAATTAAGATGATCTGTTTTCACCTACGGTGAAAAATTGACACGAGAGATCAGTGAGGCATACCACATAAACAAGACATGCGAGCCAGACCCCATGATCAATTCATGAAATAAAAGGCGTCCTTTCTAGATGACAAGTGATTGAAGTTAGTCTGCGCCCATATTTACTTTCCTTTTTACACAAATATCATTTATTGTGATTTTATGCCTTTATATTACAACTTACGCCTTCCCTCTGAACGAAATTGTGCACAACATAAGCACACATCCAGTGTTGCTATTTTTAATCCTTCCATCAAAATAAATGGTCAGTTAGCAGCAGTCATGTTGTATGGTACCCTTTTCCTCCCCATGTAAATTCTATCATGAAAAGTTACATGAACTGACCGGCAAACTCATACGTACACTACAAATTTCACCTAGCAAACACGGCTGGTTCTTAGAAAATGCACTAATACGGTGATAGGTATCTGTTGGCATACTGTAGCAATAGTAAGTGCCAGTTAGCTTCAACACTAGACAGTTTTAGTATAGCATATGCAACTAATAGCGTACGCCTATACGCTATAGTACAGCGTACGCTAAACAGCACACATTTATTAATTTTAGTTGGCCTGCGAGATCTTCCGATCTCAGAGGCCATATGCCATCGTCGCACCTATCTCTCGACTTCACTGACAGGTGGCGCTGATATATGTCGGTTTCCCTCGTTAGGCTTCGTGTCGTTCGAAATGAGAAGCGATCTCGAAAACTCCACAAGGTTAACCATATTACACTGTTGTCAAAGCGGCCTGGCGGTAAGCGAAAGTTGCTTACACAGTCATTTGCTACGAACGAAGCGAATTCTGCAAAAGCCACGCCAAATTCAATTCGAAGTGGGCAGCGGGGACCACCGCCATGTTTAACGTAAACTACGCAAACCACGCACAGACGGTAATGCTAAATCTGAGAAATAGCATGCATACGCTAGAGGTCGGATAGCATTCTGCACATGCGCAGTGATGACCCACTATTTTATATTGTACGCAATGACATAGCGTACGCTAAACTAAAACTGTCTACTGCTGCAGTACTTCAGCTGTCAGGCATCTACAGTGCTTATGACACCACAGAAGTGTAAGTGCACAACAAAAACAAGTGGCGCATCAACCATAAATTTGACTTGAGAGTAGTGACAACATAGGCTGTTTCGTGTAGCTAAAACACTAGCCAATATGTAGAAAGTATATGCACAAGTATACACACCTATAGATATTTGCCTACCTAACTTAAAACTATAAGAGTTGCAGTGCATATGATGCTTATTCTAGACACTGGTATTTTTGACAAAAATACTCTTAGAATCAGATATAATGCTTTTTCAATTCATCCAGCCAGTAAATGAAGTCGTACACATATCATTATAATTTGGACTTGCAGGTTGAACATATTCTGACCTGAGCAGCGCCAAGCAGAATGAATAGACCGAATGCCCACTGTGCTGACCAAATACACAGGATGAAACAGAAAATATGGAAAGGCACCCCAAAGTATTAGAAATACTTCTTGACAGCTGTAGAATTAGGGCTTGTTGGTTGATTTTCACTATTAAAATTACACTAAAGCCAATAAGACTGTTCTGTAGGGTGTAGTTGAAATCAAATTCATTTGACGAGCAACATTGCAATAACCAGCAAACATGGCAAGAGCAAGCAGACATGTGCGAAATAGTGTGCTTTTTTAAAAATAGAGCATCAATACAATGAACTACCTACCAGTTAGCTATGTGTTCTATGCTGTATTGACTTGAAAAAAGAGAAAAATAATGTAACTGGACATAGACTCGCAACTGCTACAATGCCTACTTGCATGAATGGGGATAGCTTGCCAAGAATATTAAAAAATGGGAGAGAAAAAAGCAGGCTTACTAGAAAACACTTCAGAACTGTAGTAACTGCAGCACAGTGAATACTGGCCTTAATGTATCATTTCAAGAAGTTTGAGCTCATCAAATGTGTATTTTCCAGTGGCAGTTATTCTTGGAACAAGACAGAAATAATCGTGAATATGAATGTTAAACAATGGTAAGCACACTGTGTGCTTACACCTATGACATATCTGGCCCATTACACTTTGAATCCTTATATGCGCAGAAGCTGCACAAGAGTGTAGTGTAAACACTAAAAATTCGGAAATAAAATCCTACAGCATAGGAAACAGTTTCAAAACAAGAAAACCAAATGAAAAGTAATAAATAGTGTGTACTAAGCAAAATTAAAATGTAACTTGCAGCCAAGCGATTAAAATGTAACTTGCAGCCAGGACATGTTAGGTCTACTTTTATATAGAACACAATAAGGTGTGCATAACAGCTATGAACACAAATAAACAGCAAGTTGCATAAATATTTGGCCTATTTAGTAAGCTGTGTTGAATAATGTCGATTAACTTATCCACAAATGATACCAAGATGCTACTTTTTGGAACACGTACACTACACACATACCTGACCCGACCATCCAGATTATACGTTGCACTACGGCAGGCATAGCCAAGGGGTCTGGTGGCTCCTCCGTTATGTAGGCACTGTTATGGGTCACAGCCTCGCCACTATAAAATAAGTTCTGTGTTAACTTATAGCAGTGGCACACAGCTTTATAAAGCTGTCAAATTGTCTAGACATGCATGAAGCATCTAAATATAGTCACAAAAAAAATGTTTGCATTATTGCAGGGTGGCAACAGAGCACAAAGTAGAAGTCAATGATAAATGTCTTGATAATGGGGACCCTTTGATCACAGTAAAATTATTGACACGCAGCAGCACATAGCAAAGAAATGTTTGTTTACAAAACAATTCATTTTTTTTCATGACTCAGTTTAACTTTCCCCTGTCATGTTTAGTTACGTATAAGGTATGTCAAAACATCTTGTCTTAAAAAGTAAGTTGGACTAGTAGCAAGCTGTGATTGCTTAAATTTTTTTTCTCTAAAGCTGCCGTAAACCGAAAACTTCGTAAGCAGATATTATTTACAACGTTGAGGCAAGGAAACATGGCAAGGAAACAAGTTTCCTTGGACAAGTAGATATGAAACAAGTTTCCTTGCCATGTAAGCAAGGAAACGTCATTGCAATAAGAATCGGTGAAGAGGCAAATGAGTCGTTATTATGCAACTTCAGCAGAAAAGCGGGAGCTCACGCGCCGCACGCACATGATGAACACGATTATTTTCGAACGTTATATTTCTCATCGGAAGAAAACGTTTATCAAGATTTTCAATTTCGCATCGAAGCAATAAACTTGCGTAACTAAGCGCTGACAACCAGCGTTCAGCAAGCATCAGCACAGGTATCACTGTTGTCGCGGGACTTCTATTTCATACGCTCGCGCACGCTATGCACACACGAGAAGCTCATACAACACGCGCGTAGTTAGCCAGCACGATTACTTACCTTTTGAATGGTACGACGCGGTCGCGAAGCACTCTCCAAGTTGCCGGTGCTGCGTCGACGATGTTACTCCCCGCATACATGCCGCTGCGTAGTGGACGAGCTGAGGCGCGCTAACACACATTATTTCTTTGCGACGTCCACCCAACTTTCCAGAACGAGAACAAAGAGACCGCACTCCACGGCATAAAATCGTTGGGCCACATTTGCCTGGCGCGCCACGCATACGGCGAGTTTGCAGCGTGACACAAGGTATCTTCAGGCACTTCTGTGCACGCTAACTGCGACCTACTTCATAACAGCAAACACAAAAACACACGATCAAGCAAACGCGACGCTCGTAGCACCCCGCACATACGACCGCCATCACAGAACACGGAGGAAAAACAATAGCGCCACCTGCATACTTGTGAGAATGTTGTGGCCTCTGTGATGACAAAAATATTAACCAGTACACTCGCATACTAAAATTTTGTCCCGGGTTACACACAACTACGTATAGATGTTGCAAGACAAAATAACTGTAGAACAATCTATATTTTACACTATAGTTTGGCGTAGAAAGAAATTCTAAAACGTATTTTACCTTTGAATTGCTTCCGCCGTCTGCAGCCAGCATAAGCATGGCCTTCGAGATCAGCTTTGGTTATCCTTATCAAGCCGTCGCTGTGGCCTGATTTGAACGGTTTGGGCTGTCTCGAAGCTGTCTCGAAGCCAATCCATGACGTTTAGCGATGCTGCCTACTTTTCCTACGCCGTCACTTAGTTTTAGTATAGTGCCTAGAATAACCTTCTGATGACGTCATTATGAATTGTTGCCTCAGGAATTGTTGACACGATATCGGAGGTACAGATGTGCAGTGTTCGATGTTTTCGTGTGCGTTGTGACTGTTTCAGGTGGAAAGGATCAAATCCACGAGGGTTGATAGCTCGTGTGGCGCAGGTTACACCCGTATCGTCCGCATTTCCTTTCGTGTCGGTGTGTTGAATGTGCGCGGGTTTTACTCCTGTCGTCCGTACCTTCTGTGTTTATCGTGCGGCTCGCGAAAATTCCTCCTAAAAAAAACATGTCTGCAGCGTGCATGTGTCCTGTGTGGTGTGTGAAACAAATGTGCGCTGGTGTACGGTGTGTTTGCAGCCCTATTGGTGGCTTATAGTCCTTTGCTCTAGTGCCGTTTCTATGATGTAAACTATACTTGAACTGAAAAAATGCACTGTTTTTTATATGGACAAGTATATATGATCTGTGTGTATCCACTGTGCAGTGTGCATGTGTTCGTCATTTTTATGCAGCTCGTATCATGGGGCTTGTGCCTATTCATGATGACCCTTGCTTAATGTTTCCACTTTTAGGGGCATGTGGCGTGCAAGCAGTCACAAAGTCTTGTGCACTTGGTGTGGAAGAAGGGAATACTTTTATGCGTAACTTTGTCTACTATAGGTTAACCGTTGCAACAATTAGCATTTTTTCCATGTGAATGCTTCTGCCATTTGATATAATTTGTAGCAGATCTTATCTGTGGAGAAGCATAATAAACATAATTTAACATGGTGTTCCTTAGAAGATTTTAATTACTGCATAACCACTATACATCTCCATACCTCACTGTATGATAAAGATGAATGTTCAGTTGAAAATTACAATATCTTATAGTTGCATGAACGTATACATGCGAAATGCTACAGCAGCCTGGCATAACATTAATGTCAATATTGGTGACATCCGGCAACGTTCTGGGAACGTGCTGTTTTGTAACGTTGCTACATTCATACCATTTACACGTTAAATTGATGTTTACACGCAACGTTGACACAACGTGGGTGTCAGGACGTTGCTGTGACATTTATTTATGACATCACTTGAACGTATAGCTGGCAACGTACATTCAACGTTGAGGTTGGCTGTTTAACGTTGCCTGACATTTGTTACAATCAGGCAACGTTTACGCTACGTTCTGTGTTACTTGGGCTGGTGTTTCCTTAGCGTCGGCATGAAGTTGGCATGGAGTTACGCATCCGGGAACTCGTGAACAATGACCCTGTAGTTGACACTTTGCGAAGAATACATCGGCTTCCAAGCCCTTCATTTTATGTTGGCATACTTTTACTTGTACTGTTAGCAATTTCTTCTCGGCTTGCTGAATTATCCTGAGGCCCCACACTGACACTACTGATGTCTTCAATTGAAGACTTTTCAGGATAAGACTCCTGGCTTTGCAAGTGTGGTTTAAAAAAAGGTGGCACTTACAGGTGGCTATTCAAGACCTGAGTGAAATGAACCAGCAAGTCTTGGTTACATCTTGTGTGTAGTCCTGTTGGAGTTAAACGTTTTACGAAAAATTGTATCGTCACTAACACGATGATAAGCACTTGGTCATTCACCACAACTTCATAGTCGTTACCTGGCTAAATGAATTTTCGTCGAACCCTTGATAATACCTTCTACAGAATTTATGTACAAAAAATTGTTACCAAGACTTACTGGTTCGTCTCACTCGCGTCCAGAATAGAAATCTGTAAGTGCCACCGTTCCTGCAAAGAACCTTATCCTGAAAAGTCTACACTTGAAAGCATCGGTAGTGTCAGCGTGGGGCCTGGAGATAATTCGGCCAGCTGGGAATAAATTACTGGCAGCAAGAGTTCAAGAGTGCTGACAGAAAATCAAGAGCGTGTGAACTAGAGAAGACCATTATTCGGGTCTTCTGGGACATACAGCTGAATGTCAACTTCACAGCGAGACTAACGGACCACCTGTGCGGGCAGTCACAAGAAAGCTTGATGTATTATAACCTAAACAGCCTGTTCAAACCAGGAAGTTATCTTGAGCTTGTCTTCCTACAAGCCCACTAAACCTGAAACTGCCATTCTGCGCAAAAGACAACTTCAACACTGGCACTTCACCCAACACTGACGAAAGTAAGCTGCATCGTGTAACGTGCCAGCAGTAAGCTCTTTCTGAAGCAGGAGAAGGGCCCACGAGCTTACCTTCCATGGTGTAATTCAGGAACCTGTCTCGGCTCCAGAAAGGGAGCTTTTTTGGCTTGGCTTGGGTCAATGACCATAAAATTATCATTACCAAACAGAACGCATTAACAGTTGCAGACTAAGGGTAATGTCTTCCTTGATTTTGTGGACAAAATCTGATGAAAGGGGGCCTAGTGTGACTAGTTATCCTGTCCAGGAGTCCGTGATTTCAAGAAGTTTGACAATCATTTCATTGGCTAACAATCGCAAAGCATACTTGTGCTGTCATTTGAAACAAAACCATGCACTTTAAGGAACGGTGACAATTTCTTTAGGTGTGGGGAGCACCTGCACTCCATATATAATTTTGGTTAAAAAGAAAGTAAGGCGGAATGGGCCATATAAAATTAATGACAATAATTTTGGCATAAGTAGATTTTTGCTCAAACCATCTGAAAGTTTCTTGTTTTAGAAAGTATTGAATTTTGTTAAACCTGGTTGCTGTCAGATGATTCTATATAAGCATTTGGCCTTATGCAATACTATTTGCTTTAAATAAAATTTTTGGGTTTTATTTGTCAAAACCTCAATATGATAGCTGAACGACATATTGTAGGGCAAAGGCACAAATACACAGATGATATACGAAAACATGTCGCAGGTGCTGCTAATAACTTAATTCGAAACACAACAGGATACTGTATATATACTCTTCCGAATGCACAGGCGCACTAGCCACTTCGGGAAGACAACAGAGGGCGATTATCCGTGCTAACACAATCATTTTGAAGATCTAAAGAAAGAAAGCGTCATACAAAACAACAGAGGTCTGACTTACACAAGCACTACTTTTTTATGTAAAACGCTTTCAGTAGCTTACATGCAATTTTATCTTTACTTCTGCCTGGGATCTTCACATCATAAAATCTCGCACGACAAGGGCAGGCTTTTTTTGCTGATGGATGCGCATTCAAGTCTGTCGTCATGTTTTTAGCATGCTCCCTCATTCAATCATTGATGCAGCAGCCAGTTTGTCCTACATAGGACTTTCCACAAGGCAGTGGGATTTCATAAACCACACCGGGACCACATTGCCCGTAAGGTGTTACATGTTGTACTTGGCAGCTTACCTTAGATCTGCCCATTATGCGGGGACACGTTCGGGCCAGCCTATTGGGAACAGAGAACAATAGAGGCACTCCATGCCTGTTCGCCACTTTCTTTAAATTGTGGCTCAACTTACGCACATATGGTACAACTTGCGGTCTTGGGCCACTCGGCTCACCAGCTCTGGCCTCATTCACCAGTGTGCCCGCTTTTGTAGTGTTCTCTTTTCCCAATATGCTGGCCCAACTGTGTCCCCGCATAATGGGCAGATCTAAGGTAGGCTGCCAAGTACAACACGTCACACCTTACTGGCGATGTGCTACCAGAGGGGTTTATGAAATCCCACTGTCTTGTGGAAAGTCCTATGTAGGACAAACTGGCCGCTGCATCAATGATCGAATCATGGAGCATGCTAACAACACGACGAAAGACTTGAATGCGCATCTTTCAGCACACTGTAAAACCTGTCCTTGTCGTGCGAGATTTCATGATGGGAAGACCCTGGGCAGAACTTAAGATAAAACAGCACGTGAGCTGTTGGAAGCATTTTACATAAAAGAAAAAAAAGTAGTGCTTGTGAAAGTTGACCTGTATTGTTTTCATGATGTGGAACTTGCTTTCTATAGATCTTCAAAATGATCGTGTTAGCCCTGATAGTCGCCCTCTGTGCTCTGCCCGAAGTGGCTGGTGCGCCTGCGCGTTGTGAGGAGTACATACAGTTAAACCTGCTTATAACGAACCTCCATATAACGAATTCCTGGATATAACGAAGTTTTTCGATTCCCCGGCGTTACTCCATAGAAGCACATGTATTTGAGACCTCTACGTAACGAAGTGGCAACGGGAGACCCCCTCGATATAACGAATTTTCCCCTCCGACCACCTAGAGATTTCGCCCCAAATTTTGTCATTTTTGCGCGAGCAACAACCGGAAGCACCTTCTCCGCCGCGACAGAATGCGAAGCAAGCGCAAGCGTGCGTACGTGTTTCGAGGCGGTCCTGCATCCCTCGACCCGGCGATCTTGCCGCCGCGAGCGTGACCTTTCCCCCTCACTTCATTTAAATCTGATCCTGCTGCAGCTGGCCTAGCCCGCCAAGCCGGCACTCTCTCCTTTTCCAGCTCATGTTGCCGACGCGCTGGTACACGCTGTGGCACTTCAGACTCGATGAGCGCGGAAACGCGCTGTCAAACGCTGGCGGCGTGTGGAAGCGCCGCTGGAGAAGCAAGCGAAGTGACCTTCGTGCTGTTGTATATCGCTTCAACGCAAACTGAGCGCCGAGAACACAGCACGCAGAAAGCTACGAGCCGCCGACGCACCTACACTGCTAGACTCTGCCCCAACGCAGATCGCTTTCAAGATACGGCCTGCGCGACCGCGCGCCGTCCCCCTATCCCTCCCCCCTCGCACCCTCACCGGTGCTTCGAGCGCAACGGAAGAAGGCGCGCTTCCTCCCTGCTTTTCTTGCGCGTGCGAGATTTAGACGCGGTCGTCGGCGACTGCGTTATCGCCCTTGGACTTTAGGGTACGGCCACGCTAGCGGCAAAAACACGCAGCAAAAACGCGCGGCAACGCGTCATGCCGCGCGCGGCAAAAGCGGCAGGAATCGGGGGTCTTGCGGCGTGCCGCGCGAAATGGGTTCTGCGGCAAATACCGCGTGCCGCGAGATGAACCAATCAAGAGCGACGAGGGTGACGTCACGGAGCCATCACAATCGGAACGCCGCCGGTCCGCGCCGGGTTTTCAATCGACGATCGTCGTCTCTTGCATGAAACAACGAGCGCTCGCGGTGTTGCTCGCCCGTTCGGAGAGCGCGGGATAAGCGCGCGAGATCTTATCGCACTGCGACGCGGCGAGACGCGCGTGCCACGGTGGCCTCGCGGCAAGGCGCTGACGCGCGGCAACTTGCCACTCGCTGCATGTCGCGTGCGTTTTTGGCCGCTAGCGTGGCCGTACCCTTATATACGGAATATCTATGAGCCCAAACCAATTTTAGGGCCACAACGCGTCATGGACACCATCTTTATATAGCAAATACGGATCTCAGGGGCCATACTTTTGCTGGTGGAAACCGAAAATACGTCATAGTTGTCGCCCCCGGCACTTTGGGCGGCCAATGCCACCGTGAAGCCACCAAGCCAAGCGACATGAAAAGTCAAAATGGTCGCTCGGGCCGGCGCGGGGTGGCAGTTCGCAACGTATGATGCGGGAACGGTCCCACAGTTGCGACGCAACCGCGGGGTTACCAATGCATTGAGTTCTAAGGGAGCTGTGCCGGTACCGGTCGAAAACGACGTAACAGTCGGGAAAACGCAGCCCCCAGGAACGTAACAGTGAGGTTCTACTGTAACACTATACGACGCTACGACGCCATCGTGACGCTCGCTCTTCGTTTCCGATGCCTCGCGCTTGTGCGAAACGACACGCATCCAGCACCTGGTGCGACATTCCGAGGATGAGTGCTTCGACGAAAACGGAAAATGGGTGCGCGTTATAATTGAGGGTGCGTTAGAATCGAGTAAATACGGCAAACGTTTATTTTTCGAATTTTCATGCCGAACCTGCATATAACGAAATCCTCTTTATAACAAAGTTTTTCGGGAATTTGTCAATTTCGTTATATCCAGGTTTCACTGTATACTGTATCTCGCTGTGCTTCAAATAAAGTTGTTAGTAGCGCCTGTGACGTGTGTCTGTGTATCTTCTGTGTATTTGTGCCTTTGCGCTATGTCATTCAGCAAACAGCAACTTGCCTAACACCAAGTCCTTCTGCACAATATGATTATGGGGGACACTGTAGTGGGGAACTCTGGATTAACTTTGAACACCGGGGGTATGTGCCCAATGCACCTTATGGGGGTGTTGTTGCACTTTGCTGCCATCAAAATGTGGCCGTTGTGCATGGGATTTTATCCTGCGCCATTCGGCTTAGCAGTGCAATGCCAAAGCCACTACGCCACCACGATTTTTAGTTTTGCGGGCAGACTAGCAGTTTCCAAGTAATTTAATTAGCTCGACCTGTTGATGCTGCTCTCTAAAAGTAGATTTTATGCATGTTACTTATGTTGCTTCAGTACTATTAATTATTATTACTCAAATAATGCCTTTTTTACTGTAATAACACTTGTTTCAGTGATCTGCTAACATAACAGGTTATTCTACGACACTATAATGCACGTTTCCTTAGGAGTCATAAGCATTGCAGGAAACCACTTATTTTTAATAAATTTTGTTCAGTATCGCATGTTCTGAATGCTAAAGCATTCTTACCTGTGTGAATGTCAGCTAAACTGCTTTAGCTTATGTTTTATCTTATTGCATGTGTGAAAAAAAACTGTTGGCTTTTGTTTACTTTTTCAGGTGCGCGACAAGCTCTCACTCAAGCAACACATTCCAGTGGTCTTCTGTCAACAGACTGGGTGTATTGAAGTACCATTACAAGGTGCAATAAACAACGCTTGCGAGATGTGTGACGTGCTCTTGCTTAAAATCGGAGGACTTCACTATTAATGTAAGCTTGAATAGGTGTGCTGAAGAACCTGTGTAACGTGTACTTGTTTATTAACAAGTACGAACCATTACCTCACCTGACATTTTTTTTCACCTCAACATAACTCTTTACTGTAGATTTCTGAACAAACCATTACAGCGACACAACACTGCAGTAAGGTCAGCACAAGTGTTCATGCATGAACACTTGTATTTACAAGAATTGTATTTGCAATATTATACTAAATATGAATATGAAGTGCGTATCTTTTTCAGGGTGCATACTCTCGCAGGTCGTACAAGCTCGTCGTCTTGTACGCACTCAGCTCGTAGAAACGAACTCGTTCATAATGTACGAGAATCTCGTTCAGTGACAAGAACGCGATCTCGTACACATGTGTGCGAGAGATGTACGCGATGATTGCTGCGTAGACTGTACGAGGTTCTCGTAGACTCAACGAGTTCTCGCAGACTGAACGAGTTTCTCGCACAGTCTACGGAGCAATAATCGCGTACACTATTTCTCGTACATTCTCGTTCACGTTTTTTTCGATAGGGTGATATTGAGTTTTTCACTTGGTGCCAGAGAAAACCGTGCTTATGCGTTTCAAAAAAAAAGCACGCTACATTTCTGCCCTGCAGGATACCTCTGCATCATTTTATTCTGTACGGAATATCCGGCCCATGGCAAATAAAGAAAAAAAAAGGAAGCGAATCGTTTATTGGCTGTCGAAGAATGATGCCCTGACAGCATACAACCACCGCGCATCATGTCGGCGTGCTGACTTGCGCGTCTGTAAGACGTACGGCTCCGGTTAATTACTTTTTAAAACGCTATGTTGTAGCGTGCATTTCATGAGTGTCATAGCGCGTCGTAAACGCCTACAGAAGATGGATTCTACGTGCGAGTATTCAGCAATCCTGAACTACCACAGAGGGAGTCGCTTGCGATATCCCCCACCCCATCAAATACTAAAGACGGAGGATGCCGCTGCCTGGCGTAGGCTCCAGACAGGCACTTACACGAACCTACACATATTACATCGCATGCACCCCACAGCATATATACAGGGACGAATGCCCGTGGTGTGGGTGCACACCAACCCTATACCACATTACGTGGGAGTGCACGCTACACAACATAGAACACCATGACACGAACACCACGAGGGAGCAATGGGAGGCACTGCTGTCCAGCTCGGCCCTCGATGACCAGCTCAAGCTGATCCACAGAGCAGAGAAGATGGCAAGAGCCAGCGGAGCCCTGGACTAGGGGCCCCGACCATTAGCGATGCCCCATTGGGGCAAGACAAAACTCTATCTTTGCATTAAAGTTTATCTATCTATCTGTGCGAGAGGAAGCACTCAAAAGAGGATCATTGCTATTTCTAGAAGTTCGTGCTTGCGAATGGAGCCGTGCGCAGCGAGGACAGGAAAAGGCTGCACGGGAGCATGACGTCATGCAACTAGCCTCGATCGGCAAACCCCTTCTTTCTTAGGAAGCCGATATGTGCGTTGACACTTGGGAAAAATGCCCTACATACAGAGCGTTTGTTGTTGGACTATCGGCAGATGATATTTAGAACGCACACAGCGCAAACTACATAACGGTACAAAAAATGATCAGACGCTGATTTCGGCTGTTTGCTTTTCTTGTCCCGTTATTTGCGCTGTCTTCGTCCTGAAGGCCCTACACTGTTGCATGGTTTCCGAAGCTTTCAAGGCAGTGCTTGATGCGTGGTAGCTAGCAGTGGACGCCCCCGTCGCGGTTAGAAATTACCGCTTGCTTATCACGTGGTGAGTGCCTATTTTCTATGCGATATCTTTCTTCATGTTACTTTTTTTTTACCATGCTTTGAAATTGTCACGTGGGGCTGCCCGATAGTATTTTCCCTTCCACCACGGGAATAGCAGAAGCCAAGCAAAATGGCAATATATCCCTCTTTCTCACTAACAGAACCGATTGTCACGATGACAGTATTAATTTTTGTTTGTCTTATTTAGTTCTTAAAGTGATCTGCTGGCCCTGGTTGAAGCAATTCGCGAATACTTAGGAGGTATACAACCTGACGTAGCTTAAGAATTCCGCATTAGGCTGTCTAGTGAGACGAAAACGTTCGCAAGGCCTAGCCTCATCCGACCGCCATAGCCGCCGATCGTAAACGAGCGTTTGTCCTGTCGTCACAAGATGCCGGGCGCAGTTTTTTTTTTTTTGCAGTGTGACCCAGAGGGACGCCCGTATGCTCACTCGGAATTACTGGGAGAACTGCAGGCACATTGATTTTGACGTCTGCACATCCAATCCATCCATCCAATACGGTTCTGCAGCGCATGACTATTGAAGATGAGGACGATTGAGGCTAAACGATTCGTCGCCCAAATTGGCGGCATGATGGTGAACAGTATGTACTGCGCAATCGGCGATGCCAGCCTGCAGGAGTACTTGATAGAGGTTCACTGGGTGCCGTCCTACATGTCAGCAGAACCTCTACGAAACTATTTTGAACAATTCGGTGATGTTAGAGGCGTGAGCAGCGTGGAGCATAAAGTGCTGAGGCTTATTCGCATGTCCGTGATTATTCGCATGTCCCTCAAGGAAGGAGTTACCGAGCGGGACCTGCTGCACGAATTGCCACTGTGCGGTACGACGTTTCTTGTTGTTGTCCCAGGCGACCACCATTCTGCCAAATGTGCCGCAGAGTGGGTCATGAATTCAGTAACTGCCACATGCCGAAATGCCTTAGGTGCGGAATGTATGGCCACAAGCACCACAAGATTCAGTTGCGCTTCTGGCCGGTGGCGCTCATGCGAATGCACAATTGAAGAAGGGGCAATGGAACTTGTTATGCAGCTGGCACTTACGCTTCAAGAATGGAACTGGTTTTAGAGGAACCAGAGAACACTACCGGGCACCGAAACGACGACTGAAGACCATGGCCAAGTCTCGATTGATACAGAAACTGGCGATGGTATAATATCAGCAGTAGCAACCGGAACTCAAACTCTGAGAGCGAGAAAAGCGCGTTGACAACTTGCCCCTTGCTTGAACATTCCGCTGTAGCAAAGCAACTACGCCTTCGTAGCCTTGAACGATCAAGTCGACACGAAAACAAAGTCTGGAGTCATGGGTACGACATCGTCACTTTTGTTCTCGAAGTCAACGTTGGTTCTCGACGATGCGATGCGCTCTGTCGGCACCGAAATGTGGTCTGCATGCACCTTTAACAGTGGCATTCTGGAACACGCAGTTTAGATTAGCCAAACTGGACACGGCAGAACTCGGCCGCAGGTAAAGCAGTTTCAGCAGTCGCACAATCAGTTCAGCAAATAACGTGATTTCGTGGGTATTTGTGGATTTCTGGGTTGACGGCGAGAAACGAACCGACAAGGTGATGAGGCCTTTTATTGACAAGTTGAACGTTCGTGTGAGATACGCTTCGGGGAAAGAAGGGAACAAAGGCGTTGCTGCTGATAAACGAACCAGACTATAGGGTGTGTCTAGGTCTAGTAGCACTCGCCAGCACGTAGCCTGTGGTATTTTGTTTCTTTCAGTATCTTGATAGTTAAACTACTCGTGATTTGTGTGTTTGTACATGTGTGCTAAGAAAGTCTAATGAAAGATGGAATGTTGTGAATTAAGTGATTAAATTGCACTAATGTTTGATATTTATTTCACTTGTATGTGTAAGCCGTCTGTCTTAAGTGAATGGGGGCCCCATCCTCCACAAGAGTTGTAGCGGGTGATAACATATATAATGTGGATTCTATTTAAATGCTACTTGAGTGCACATGTTGGCCTTGCTGATGTGATTGGTATTTTTTGTGTGTGTAGAAGTTCCGTTTTTCAATTTCAATGGCGATCCAAGTCGCGATTTTTGTAAACAGACCGGAAGCACAGCAGCTGGTCCCAATGCATGGGTGCTTCGATCGCACAGGAGACGACGGAACCTACATTATCCAATGGTGTGCCATACGAGTAAGAACACCAGTTTCTTCGTACCCGGGTATGTCAATACACATGTGCTGCGAAAGCAACACTTGCCTTAACTAAGTGGTTGATCTGCAAGAATACGTGGGGGTGGTGATGATGTTGAAGCAAGCGGAGTTAGCCTGGCATACATAACCGGAAATTGTTCCGCCTGATCCTCCTTTGCGTTGAGATCACGAGTGTGTCACCTGGTGTCGATGAGCCCCGTGTCTCGCAGGAAGGCTATCAGCAGTCGTTGCGCTCTCTTCCTGATTGCCGCGGGCCCTCCGAGGAAACGACGTCTTCAAAGGTCCTGTACGTAAGACCGCTCTTTTGCAGGCTTTGAGGTAGTTCACCTCTCATATATATATATATATATATATATATATATATATATATATAATTACTATAGTTAACAGCTTTTTATGACCCCGCAGGGGCGTCTGCGTCAGCAGGCGTTTGGTGTGTTGCGACACCACGGACCCGAGCACATGAGGGTTGGACCCTCCCGCGTCTAACCGTGCGCGGCTTAGCCGTGTCCGGGGAAAGGGGGATCCTGGGGGTTGAGCCGATGCCGGGTGTTTGGACCTTATGGCCCCTCGGCGGAGGCAACACACCTCTTTGGCCTCTACTTCACGTAGACGGCACCCCCGGACTGACCCACCCGGGGGAAATCGGTAGTTGCCTTTTCCTGTCTCTCTCTCCAATCTTCGTCTTTTCCTCTCACTTTCAATCTCTCCTGTCTTCTTCTCTCTTCTATTTTCTTCCAACATTCCTGGCAGCAAGGGTTAACCTTGTGTGTTATAACCACCCTTGGTTATACGTATTTGGTTATAGCGGGAACGTACAGCTGGCGTTTGTGGGGCTTGTGTCTACAGGTCCTACAGCGTCCCCTCGTTGGGCTCCATGGTGGGTGGCTGGCGTTCCTGCCGAAAGATCATTATTTTTCATGGCTTTTTCTTTCCCCGCGTTACCCGATCGCCCCCTTAAGCGTGGGCGCACCGAAGACTTATTCAAATTTTTTGGCCGCCAAACTGAAAACTTCCCTCGGTTCCACGTTGTCCACTGTGAAAAACCCGAAAAGACGGTGAGAATGATGTCACCTTTCCTAGTTTCAAAATGTCTAACGGAAACATTTGGCGCAGGCTACAAAGCATCAAAGATGGCTAGCGGTGATCTCCTATTGGAACTCCGCGATAAGAACCAACATGACAAGCTCCATAACCTAGCCTCATTTGGGGACATCCCAGTGACAATTACCCCGCACCGCACGATGAACACCACCCGTGGAGTGGTCTCCGATGACGACCTGATGCATCTGGAAGAAACTGAACTATTAGAAGGCTGGAGCGAGCAAAACGTAATCAATGTGAAGAGAATCATGCTACGGCGCGATGGAAAAGAGATGAAAACAAAGCATCTAATACTTACATTTGGTTCAAGTGTGCTTCCTGAAACTATTGAGGCAGGGTACGTGAAACTCCGGGTAAGACCATATGTTCCGAACCCTCTGCGATGTTTAAGTGCCAGCGATTCGGCCACAGTTCACAGAACTGCCGAGGTCGACAAACGTGTGCGAAATGTAGTGCCAATGAACACCTCGCTGAATCATGTGAAAACGCCCTCCACTGTGTGAACTGTGACGGGGACCACGCCGCGTACTCGCGGTCGTGCCCATCATGGAAAAAAGAAAAAGAAATTGTCGCAATCAAAGTAAAAGAAAACATCTCATTCAAGGAGGCACGAAGGCGGGTATTATGCCTGCCCAAGAACACTTTTGCCGAAGTGGCGCGTCAGGGGGCAGCGCCACAACGGCTTCCGGCGGCTGTCCGGCCCACACGCAGTGAGCCGCCAGAGACGCCATCCGCCCCCTCGGCGGCTGCAGCTAGCGCTGCTCTGCCATCTCAGAACAAGGGGTCATCGACCTCCGGGCTGGTGGCCTCAAGGGTCTCGTCCCACGAGACGAGGCCGTCACGACACACCAACCGCTCGCAAGAGCGCGTGTCCAGCGCCTCGCAAGAGGCGATGGACACAACAACCGGCCAGACGGCGCCGCCAGCGCCTAAGGAGCGGCGGGAAATCGGCGGGAAGAAAAGAGAAACCTCGCGTCACGGCGCCTGGAAAGGGCACCGTGAGCTAGTCTTCATCTTCTGAACACACAGCACAAACTCCTTTTCAATATGAACACGCAAATATTACAATGGAACGTTAGGGGTCTCCTTCATAACCTTGATGATGTCAAAGAGCTCCTTCTTAAATATAGTCCGAGGGTGCTGTGTGTCCAGGAGACGCATCTCAAAGCAGAGAACACAAACTTTTTAAGGCACCATGCCATTTTTCGCAAGGACCGCGACGACGCTACCGCCTCGTCGGGCGGTGTCGCTATAATAGTAGATAAAGGTGTTGCCTGTCGGCAATTGAACCTCCGAACTTCCCTTGAGGCAGTTGCTGTCCGAGCAATACTGTTCGGTAAGCTAGTCACAATTAGTTCGATTTACGTCCCTCCTTGTTATCAACTTTCCAAGACACAGTTTCAAAGCTTCATTGATGAACTTCCTCCGCCATACATAGTTGTCGGTGATGTGAACGCTCATAGCCCCTTATGGGGCGACTCTCGTTTAGATGCGCGAGGACGCCTTATAGAAAATTTTCTGTTTTCTTCAGGTGCATCTATACTTAACAAGAAAGAGCCAACTTATTACAGCGTTACACATAACACATACTCAGCCATTGATTTAAGTATAGTATCGAGTACTCTAATTCCGTATCTGGAGTGGTCTGTTCTCAGGAACCCGTTTGGGAGCGACCATTTCCCAGTTATGCTAAACTTAACAAAACAAGATACATGCTTGCCACATTTTCCTCGATGGAACATGGACTCGGCCGACTGGGAAATGTTCCGAGAGCTTACGTATTTAGGCGGAGATGAAATTGCTGTTTGTAATGTAGAAGACGCTGTTGCATACCTAACAGCTTTCATTATTAGCGCTGCAGCTAAATGTATTAGGCAAACTAGCGGATTAGCTAATAAGCGTCGCATCCCATGGTGGAACGACGAATGTCGGAAAGCGCGCAAAAATCAAAACAAAGCTTGGAGATTGCTTCGCAATTCTCCAACTGCTGAAAACCTCATTAATTTCAAACAGATAAAATCACAAGGTAGGAGAACACGTCGACGTGCAAAGAGGGAAAGTTGGGATAGGTATATCACCAGTATAAGTTCGTACACCGATGAAAGAAAAGTCTGGAATCGGGTAAATAAACTAACAGGTCGGGAGTCGCATCCCCTACCCTTAGTAAGTACACAAGGTGATAGCCTCGAAGATCAGGCGGATTGTCTAGGCGAACATTTTGAATATGTGTCAAGTGCATCGCACTATACCGAAACATTCCTGAGAATCAAAGAACGCGAAGAGCGGCGGCCCCTAAATCGCAAAGGCTCATCGAGTGAGGCCTACAATTCTCCATTTACTTTAGCTGAGCTTCAAGCATCTCTCGCTTGTTGCAACAACTCAGCGCCAGGTGGGGATCGTATCATGTACGAAATGATTAGGTACTTACACCCCAAAACACTGAAAACACTCTTGTCTCTTTTTAATGCTATGTGGGCGGCTGGCTGTATTCCGTCTTCATGGAAGGAAGCCATAATCATCCCCATACTTAAACAAGGCAAAGACCCGTCCTTGGCCAGCAGCTACAGGCCAATAGCTCTAACAAGCTGCCTGTGCAAGCTGTATGAAAAAATGATAAACCGGCGCCTAATATGCTTCCTAGAAAATAACAAAATTTTGGACACCTTCCAGTGTGGTTTTCGAGAAGGTATGTCTACTACAGACCACCTTGTCCGGATTGAGGCATATATTAGAGATGCTTTCATACATAAGCAGTTCTGTCTGTCTGTATTTCTAGACCTAGAGAAAGCTTACGACACCACATGGCGCTTTGGAATTCTCCGAGATCTTTCCGCAATGGGTGTTCGTGGCAATATGCTCAACACAATCGAAAGTTACCTCACTAATCGCACATTTCGCGTAAGGGTGGGCAGAGCTTTGTCTAGGTCATTCACACAAGAAACTGGTGTGCCGCAGGGCAGTGTGCTTAGCTGCACACTATTTATTGTAAAAATGAATTCCCTGCGTACAGTCATCCCACGCACAATGTTTTATTCGGTTTATGTCGATGATGTGCAGATAGCCTTTAAGTCATGTAATATTGCCATCTGCGAACGACAGGTACAGCTGGGAATTAACAGATTGTCCAAATGGGCGGAGGAGAATGGTTTTAATGTTAACGCTCAGAAAAGCACTTGCATACTCTTTACAAACAAGAGAGGCGTAACGCCTGTCCCAAGTATACAAATCAAAGGAGATGCGCTCTCTTTGAGCAGCGAGCATAAGTTTTTAGGAATCATTTTAGATTCCAAGCTTACATTTATTCCTCATATTAAATATCTGAGGACAAAATGCCTGAAGACAATGAACGTTCTAAAACTTCTGTCCCGCACAACATGGGGCAGTGATCGAAAATGTTTGCTTAACTTGTATAGGAGTCTTGTCCTCTCCCGGCTTGACTACCGGTCTATAATTTATAATTCTGCAACGCCAAGTGCATTAAAAATACTAGATCCCGTTCACCATCTGGGTATCCGCCTCGCGACCGGTGCCTTCCGAACAAGTCCGATCCAAAGCCTCTATGTAGAGTCTAACCAGTGGTCACTCCATCTGCAGCGTTCATATCGCAGTTTCACATATTTTCTGAAAGTACAAGCAAACAATGAACATCCTTCTTATTCAACCATAAATGACGTTACCGCTGCCACACTCTTCCATAATCGACCTGCAGCGAGAAAGCCATTCTCCTTGCGTGTGAGGAACCTCAGTGAGGAAATGGGTGTTCCGCTGCTTGATTATCGTCCTATGGCTCCAGTGAAACTGTTACCGCCGTGGCAGTGGCATCTCATAGATTGCGATACATCGTTTGTAGAGGTCACTAAACACGCACCAGAGGCACACATTAAAATGCATTTCTTAGAGCTTCAATACAAGTACTCGTGTACGGAGATTTACACTGATGCCTCCAAGTCACATGCCGGGGTGTCTTATGCAGCCGTTGGCCCATCCTTCTCGGAATCCGGTGTACTCCACCCGGAAACGAGTATTTTTACGGCTGAGGCCCATGCACTGTTGTCGGCTGTGAAGCATATAAGGAAATCAAAACTTCAAAAGGCAATTATATTTACGGACTCCCTAAGCGTCGTAAAAGCATTGATGTCACCCGGTAAACAAAAAAATCCTGTACTTACTGAGCTCTATTCCGTTCTCTGTGAAGCGTATTTATGTAACCAGCATGTCATTATATGCTGGGTGCCTGGCCATAGAAGCATTGAGGGTAATGTGCTAGCTGACCGAATGGCTACGTCAATAACATCACACGCTATTAACCCTACAGCTGCTGTCCCTGTAACAGATCTGAAACCTTTCCTGCGAAAGAAACTGCGAAGCCACTGGCAACGCTTGTGGGATGCTGAAACAAGTAATAAGCTTCACTTGATTAAACCACAGTTAGGTTTCTGGCCCCCCGTAACGAAAACACGGCGAACTGACGTCCTATTCAGTCGGTTGAGAATAGGACACACGTACGGAACCCACAGTTTTTTGTTGACAGGTGATGAACCACCAACCTGTGGTAGATGTGGTGAGAGGCTGACCGTCCTCCATGTCCTCCTGGAGTGCCGGGAAGCCGAAACAGAGAGAAGGAAACATTTTCCTCTTGCATACCGATACCATATCCCTATCCATCCCAATATGTTTCTTGGCAAAGAACCGATTTTTAATACCAAAGCAGTCCTAGGTTTCTTGAATGACGTGGTACTACATGTAATTAGCCCTAGGTATTCGTAGCACATCCTCCCGCCAGAGGATGCTGTTGCGATAGTGTTTAGTACAGCACATGCCTCCAGGCCTTTATGTTCAAGGGTTCTGTTGAGGCAATAGTGCTTCATGCCAATTTTCGCATCGGACATATTTTGGAAATAGTAATATTTATTTGCAATGCATATTCAATGTTCATAACACACGCCATTAGTCATTCCCATAATCTTATTACCTGTAGATTTTATGCACTTTACAGCGACAATTTTAGGCCCCTTTACAGCCACGTCATATCCACCACTCGTAATCCATCGCATCAATTTAAACTCATTAACACTGGCCCGGCGCTCTTTGGCCATTATTGGCCCTTGCGCCGTTAAACCCCATATATCATCATCATCAGCTTTTTATGAAAGAATACTTTATTAATAATAATAATAATATATATAATTACTATAGTTAACAGCTTTTTATAAAAGAATACTTTATTAATAAATCACAAAAGGAGTGACTTCTTTCATGTGCGCTTAATTTTGGTGTCCGGCACAGTTTGGAAAATCCCCTGAATATAGGTTAATTTACGGACAATATATCTAAGCAATTTCATACGTTATTCAAATTATAACAAACTGTCACCTCATTCGGATTTTGTGGAGACCAGAACTGAGCATGCAGGTGTGATGTTCGCAGAGTCTCTTGAGCTCTCCGAATATACGCCTACTCTTTCAGGAAAGCGCATTTTAGGAAAATTAAACAATGTCGCGCACACCCCTGCTAAGCTTTTTCAACGACCACTGACGAAGCGCAGCGCAAAGAAATGAAGGCTGCAGCCTGATAGAATATTCCGAGATTTATTAGTGAGAACGCAGATATTGGACAAACAATGAATTACAACTTCAAACGAACGGGTTAACAAAGCTTCCAAATAAAAAATACAGGTCACCAACTGCACGGACGGATACATACAGACATACCATTTACACATATAAACCATATTAAAACGAAGAACAAAATTAAAAACCCGCACTTTTCCTTCAACTTCGAGTCATACAAAAGAATTTATATATATATATATATATATATATATATATATATATATATATACTGGACGGTGTGCCATCATGTAAAACAATACGTGGCCCATTTCCCTACGAATTTCACAACCAATTTTCACTACGGTCATTCCGTGTGGCCAAAGCGGTGTGGGCGGACATAATAAAACTCCCATTTCAAGCCTCACGAGTGATAGGTTAATGATTTGAATCGTGGTTTTCTAGGAACAGGCTTACACCGGCATTTGTTATCTTCTTGCTTTTCATGGGCTTGGATAGGGGCAAGTAAAAAATGGAGAGAACGAGAGACATCCTAAAGTCGTGGCACTGAGACGTGCTTACTCCTGCAACGGCCCTCGACGTAGAAAAAGCACCGACAAAGAGAGTCTCAGAAGTCAGAAGCTTCCAGAAAATTTTGCTTCATGGCAAAAACAGGAAACAGACGCCGACGACGGTGAATTTTCTTCCTAACCGACGTTTTGGCCCCTACACGTAAGGGAGGCTTCATTTCAATTTTATTGTTATTTTTTTAATTTTTTACCCTTGTTTTTCTTTACCCTGTTAGCCTTGTTCACAATGCTGAACAAGGCTCCTGGGGGAGGAGGGGGGGGGGGAGCTAAATGACAGGGGAAAAAAATGTTCGCCTTGGTCGGCGTCTGCTTCCTGTTTTTGCCATGATTCTTCCCGACCAGACGAGACTTCGTCAGGCCCTCCACTTCATGTATGTGAACAAGGCTCCCGTGTAGGGGCCGTAAAGTCAGTTAGGAAAACATTATGAGCCATTACACTCAGTGAAGGTAGATGACCAGTGAAGCTGTATAGCACATGACACAGCGGTGAGACAGAATGGGGAGGCCGCGTATAGTCAGATCCGATCGTAGTACATGTACGGCAGTCCTCACTCGGGAGCGGTGGCAGTGCCTCTTGCTGCCGGCTGTAGTGCCTATTGAGCTTGGACCCTTTCTGCACTATCACCAGGATCGGCTCACATTTTTACACACGCACAGAAAAAAAATGCGCGGAAACCTTGCGCCATTGCAAATGTGCCGTACAACTCACACACTGAAGGTCTTTTCACCAAGTACAACGTAACAAAAAGTCATCATCTCTACAAACAAACTCTCCTACGCACTTACTACTTTCAGGTAAAGATAGAAGCAACCTAATAACAAACATAGCAAACTTAAATAGTATACACCCACATATGACACGCGCAGCCATGAAAAATGGCTCATATACGTTTTTCGAGAACAAATTACGGCCATCAAATGGTCGCAAACACCTTGCCACGGCTACTAAATTCTTATCTAGAAGCTGGAATTGACATTCATGCCATGACACCTTCGCAGCTCATCTGTCTTGCGAAAACTATAATTTAAATCACCATGGTACACTGAAACCACGTGTACTCACAGTGAAAGAAATGTTATTACTCCCTTCAATATGTAACCCACTGTTATTTGTTTTTTTCATTTCTGAAAGTGTTCTTTGCCACCGGTCTGCCAATATGTAAAGGGGGCCAGGGACCACTCAAGCTGCCAATAAGCAGCTTTTACCTTGGCCCCCTCCATTTGCTCGTAAATGGGCCCAAATAAAATGAAATGAAATGAAATGAAACAGCTCTACTGTAAAAAAATCATCTTGGTCGGCGTCTGTTTTCTGTTTTCGCCATGATTCTTCTCGACCAGACGAGATTTTGTGAGACCCTCGACTTCAGAATTTTCTCGCCATCGGCCATACCATGCTGAATACGCCGGTTCTCGTCCGATCAGAATTTTGTTTCGTTTGTTGAAGGAATGGAGCATCCTTTAACTAGTCACAGGAGTCGCTAGCCTCACGGGTGGTGGGAGGGGAGACGAGGGGGGGGGGGGGTCGGAAAAGCTTTGAGTGTGGGGGCATGCCCCTCCTCGTTTAGAACCTGTGAGGGTGACAGCCAGCATGATGGTTAGTACACGGATTTGCCTAAACATCGTCCTTGTGGCTTTAAAGTGGCTTCGTGAATTTGCGAAGTGATAATTGTTAAGAAAGTACTACGTTATAAATTAATTACATAAACATAATTAAAATGTCAAGTGTAGTAAGATTTGAACACAGGATGTCTAGCACGATATTGAAACCGATACGCCATGGGCAAGCAGAACCACTGAAATTAGCAGCAATTATGCGTGTTTGCAGAGTATTATTACGTTCTGCAATAAAAAAAGCAGAAACTGCTTTGAAATTTAGGCCAATTTAGGCCCAGATAAAGCGTAATAAACGAAACCGCAAGAACGTCTGAATCCTCAAGCACGAAGATCCGACAAATCCATGTACAGCCAATGATTCCCACCATGGCTGAACGATTGCAGTGCCAGATTTCCCTCTACTTATTGAAGGGAACTTCAAGGCCAAAGTGATCCTGTTCGTCCATTGGAACCGCAGCTATACTCTAGAACACATGGAAGCGGTGGGTTTGGCTTTCGGTGCACGCTTGGAGCTGTTTTATCTGTGGTTTCTGCTACCGCAGTGCCTCTCAATGCGTGAATTTAGGGTATCGTCACCCTCTATATAGGTTGGGATGGGTATCATGCACTTCAAAAGCGTATTATGTTCGTATGTTTTTTTGAACAGCGGAGCTATTCTTAGTCGAGCCTGCGCCGTCGATGACGGCGCCGTCACGGCGCGGAGACGGCTCCGGAGAGGCCATGTACGTGAACCGCTCGCCGGGAGGAGAGGAGCCGACCAATCGGAGCGCGTGCCGGGGAGGAGGAAAAGAGGCGCCGTGGTATAACAGGTGTTTCCGCCACGCACTCTTCGCACCATGGTTGTTCCTCTGCGTCCGCTTGGCTCGTAGTCTAGCAGTAAAGACCGCAAAAGAGTTCATAGTTGATTCATTGACTTGGTTTGAATCGGAGTGCTATAGAAGTACTCCATTTATCCTCGTTGGTGACTTCAACGTGGATATAGTTCAGGAATTGGCTAATCGAAAAAAGAAACATACGCGACAATCGCAGAAACAGAACGACCACAGCTCCGCTGTGTCAACATATTTCACTTCGTGGAACTGGCTGCACTTTTTTTAGTATTGGGCTTCTGTGTACAATTTTCTTACCGCGGGTTCGCGATACGCAAGCTTCAGTGATGATGTGGGCCGACGCTGTGGACTGTTGTCGCCGCCTATGCGCCTGGTGACTGCGATGTTCTGATATGCTGTTTCGGTCTCATTCGCTTCTAATTAGCTCAAGCGCGCTAAGATTTTTTGTCGCCGCCTCATTTTGAAGGGGATGCCGATAGAAATCATCATCGCCAGCTGAGGAACGGTTAAATCTCGTTTATTTCACGCATGCGCAAACAATACTGGCGGAATCGCGGTGGTGTCTTTTTTTCAAGCCTGTACGAGAAATTGCGTGACATAACATCAGCTACCGTCGTCTTACCATCAGGATACAACCCCTGCATTGCCTCACGATACCGTTACCTACATCCCTGAGCAGAAGTGTACGGACCAGAAATTGTAGGCTAAATCCGATCTCTTCTGCTCCTATGAATGTAACTTGAAATCGAAGACGGCAGTGCAAACTTTGCACTGTTAACTTTCCAATGCGCCTGTCTAATCTGTTTTGCGTCTGAATTACGAATAAATTCTTTTTTTTTCGGCAAACATGTGGTCCGTATATTTTTTCTCACGGGTTTGTCACGCCAGGCGAGAGTTATGAAAAAGAAAATAATAGTAAACCCATAGTTCACAAAAATGTAAAAAGAAATATATACATACAGGGTGTTCCACGTAGTTTGTGCCAGATATAAAAATATGTGAGTGCCAAGTATCTGGACAGAATGAACCTAATGTTGTTAGCCGTCACTTGCATGAAGTCAGACTATTTTTTTGTATTCTGTCTAATTACGCAATTATTTATTATTAATTAACTTCTCAAAGCTTATAATTAGAGCAAAATTGTAGGCCATCACGAAAAATTCCCGATACACCTTTCTGTTGCTCAATACGTGCTACATGAAAGATTTTTTCGAAGCGGTAAAGAAAGCCCGCAAAACACGAAAAAAGTGCCGCGCGACCATAGTCACGTGGCACTTTTCGCGTGGTTCAGTCCAGCTACGTGGCACTCGCATATTTTCTTTTTTAATTTTGGCGCAAGTTGCGTGGGACACCCCGTATATATTGCAGTCTCGAAGCGTTAGTTGTGGCTGATACAAGTAACTGCAAAAGATGGAAAAGATCATGAAAGGATAATCGATAGCATCGTCCAGTCCCGTCTCCCTCGCGCCAAAAATGCCCCCTGATGGCAGATTTGCGTAAATGCCACTAAGGAGGAAAACGATTTCTCCTGTATCAGTAAATTATCCTTCTATACAATATCAAAAACATCCCTATTACCACGGTAAGACGCCCTTGATGAGACAGAAAAAGCACGATAACAATAGAGGGGTGGTGACGCCTCCTTGAAGTTCCCGCACCAGCTCGCTGTGACGCCATGGATTTTGACAGCGTTTTATAGGGCCTAGTTAATTCTTTAACGGTAAAGAGAAGCCGTGTGTGCATGAATGCGACAGTAGCGCATCGAATTTCCAAGTGCATTAGGGAAAGGCGATGCGACGTCGTTTACATGTAGCTCCTTAACTCTCCCGAGAAGGGAGCGCTACGTGCATGAGTCGACTCGCGCCCGTGAATCTACCCTCGCCTGGCGCATTAATGCGATGCGCCTTTCTATATAGAGCATTACCGCTGTTTACGTGAATGCGATGCGCTAGAAATGCGATGCGATGCGCCACTGTCGCATTCATGTAAACGCGGCTATTGACCCTTTTCGCGGAAATCCCGTGGGCGCTGCCATGTTTGATCACGTGGTGACGCGCGTCCATTGCTTGCCTCAACTGCCTCAGTGTTTACAATGTATGTTTATGACGCCGGTGAGGCTTAGCAAACCTCTGTTTCGGGAGATATATGTATCGTAGACGTTGACTGGGTGTACGACACGAAAGTTTGACCACAGCTTCAGAGAACATACAAAAGCGCTTTCGGAGCTGATTAGGCTACGTCCAAACGGCGCAGGCAGCGTATACGGTGCTTGCTCTAAAAGCAGGGCTAAATATGAATTCCAAACTTTCCGCTCATGAAATGAATCAGGATTAGTGTGTTTTGCTCTTCGTTCTTTATTTGGCAAATATTTTGAAGCAGCGGCTTGCCATGTTTCTGACTGAGTAAAGTTTCTCGTTGCGGTCACTATGTGATTATTTTCTGCCTAATCACTCGCGGTTGTGCTAAGTTTCGTTAGGTTAGTTCTTGCTGCGTACAAGGCTTGAAACGTAGCTGCTCTGTACACTGTAATAACTTGTAGCAAAGATGTATTATCGCTAGTAACTCGCTTACTCTCGTGGACCGTCACGAAACCTTCATATTCGACCATTCGTGCGCTGTCGGTGTAGTTCGTCATTTATTTTGCGTATATAAGTGCACATATATTCAAGTGTGCGCCCATTCACTTATTTTTGACACATTGGTGAAAGAGTGGGCGTAAGTTTCTGTGCCGGTTGGGGTAGATGGGTGTAGATACTGTGCGCGAAACCTACTATGACAGGAAGCGGCGCTACTCCCTTTATCATTGTTTAACGAGCGGTCCTCACTCTTGCCGACGTACCGGGGCTGCAGCCCTTTTTACGAAGGTTAGCGGATACAACGCTGGAGGATGAGCAAATCTGTGTATTCTCGAGGAAAGCCGCACATCTCGAAGTGACGGAAACAAGTACGGACAGTTGCAGAAGTGGTCCGCGAACTTGGCCCCATATATTCATTACATTCCTTAATATGCCAGTCACTATTTTTGCAGCCAACTAATGCACGCGTCTTTAATCCACATGATTCAAACCAGCATGAATGGAGCACCATGCGTTAGCGAACACTCAGTTGCAATTTCGACAGCTGATCGCACGGAAGCAAGGTAGAAGCGGTAATGGTTTCGTATTCGTGCGCTGTCGCTGAGGCAACTTATGGTGCGCTGTCGTAAGCGCCATCTCGTTTCTCTAGAACAAACTGCCCCGCGAAAAGGGTCAATAGACTACATTGTGATCTAAAGAAGCCAGAGATTGAACATTTCAAGTTTTGGGAACTTTTGCTGGGCCAATGCGGTCTAAGTACGAAAAAAATGTCGCTGTTTCTCCCGAAAGGCGAACCATCAATTGCGATAGCAAATTAGTAGAGAGTAGGGATAGTAGTGTTATCGGCTGCATAAACTTGGACACATTCGCTTACTGAGTTAACAAGCGTGGTGACAGGCAAACATGAATAGATCACACTGAATGACCATAGACAACGACTGTCAAAACGCTAGGAGCAAGCGCAGCCGCCGCAGCGGGCGAAGGTTCATGCCGTCTATCGCTCCAACGGAAACTGAGCAGCGAATGCCCAGCGCATACAAAGGTCAGAGCCGTGGGGAGATAAGAGACGGTGCGGGCGACCGCCACAAGCGGGCAAAGTACAAACCCAATTGTTGGCAGAGTAAAAGCTGCCCCCCCCTCCCTCCCTCCCCCGCTGCCTTCCCGCTGTCTTGCTTTCGCGTTGGAGATTGAGTGGCCAGTTCCCCTTGCGCCCGGTTGCAAGATAGGCATTTGGTGCCTCAGCACAGCGTCGCCCTGCCTTCCACCCTCCGATACCCCCACGGCTTTTCGCGCGACGGTCGCGTTTGCTTTCCGCCGTGCGTTCGCTCTCCGTGATAGCGCGCGTCCCCCGCGCGCTTTCACTCGCGCTTACGGCGCGCGGCGACGATTTTATCGCCCTTGGACTTTATACGGAACCTCACGGCGACGGCGACGGCAGAAATCCGGTTGAAGTGTCCATATAATTGCTATCGCAATAAAAGTACTTTTAAATGTGTGACGCGTCACAGTGGCGAACCGGCGTTAGGGATTCGGCGCGAAATTCAAGAACTGAAACTTTGACCTTGATTTTCCTGTTATGATAATCAACCTGCGGTTTCGAAATAGACGTACGACAACCCAGGGTGATTAAACAATGATTTATCCGTCTAATCTGATTGGGTGTTTTGCTTTACCATCCTCATTAAAGTAGTTTGGTCATTGGAGACAGTCAAGCGCGGTGTGTTATAGCTCACGCAGTGGCGATCGTGTCTGGAAGCTCTCAAGCGGCTGCGCGCCAAGAGAAGCACAAACCCCGCACAAGCGCATGTGCACAGACACATATTGCAGCGCGCATATTTATAGGCTGTGAAATGCGAGTGGCATATGCGTCCGGGTGTAGACTCGCCGCTCTTAGCAGGAATAAGTGTCCTTGGCACGACCGCACTGGCCAGCTAAGCACACTTCTGCCGAGATTCGCATGATGGAAATAGCTTCGGTATTCACTCGAAAGAGTACGCGACCTATCAGAAATCCCGGCCTTCCCTGTCTGTCAGCGGTTCTAACATATTCTCGTCGACGGATACAGAGAATGTCCCTCTTTTTGTGTGCAAGTACCCGCCACAGTGACTGCTGCTGAGCACGACGTCACAGGCTTGATTCCCGGTTGCATTTATACGGGGGCGAAACGTGAACACGCTCGCATTCCTTAGGTCTATATAGACCCACTTTAATCCGGAACCCTCCGGACTACGGCGTCCCTACCCACTGGACAGCTTCAGTATGTCGCACACTTTATAATTTAGTTTCACAAGTGAAAGCTTCGTTAACAAGCTTATATGGTCCCCTAATGTATACTCATCATCTGCGGGATTCATACGTTAACTTTTCCGTTGGAACTTGAATGAATTTTTCTTTGACCGAAAGGGCGATCGTTTGGAATACCATCGAAGCGAAGTCGGCTGACACGACAACCTCTTCATTGATCGCAAGGAAGTTCAAAACTCCGCTGGCAGTTTTTGAAGAGTCGAACCAAAACGATGCACTTGAACTTGTTCAGGTATTCGATAAATTCCAATTCCAGTGCGCAATGCAATGCGCAGAAATTAATAGCCGTGCCAAACCGGCCGGGTACTGAAAATGACGATAAATGGATCGGTACACTAAATCTCGTTAAACGGAACCTCAAGGGACCGGATATATATGTCCGATTGGGAGTTACACTCAGTGACGTCACTCGGCTTCCCGGCACCCGGCTCGGCGTATAACCAACCTTTCTGTTCTCTTTCTCTTGCCACTCATTCCTATATCTTAACGCACATTTCGCGTTAAGGAGCAGCTTTAGTGCGCTCACGCAGATAACCTAAAAGGGCAACGCTCCTACTTTTGCCTGTAATTCGACATTTATTTCTGTAATGATATTAATAATAAAAATACAATATATGGTGGCAGTTTAACTTGTCACATTTTGTAAGCATTCTAGAATTGTGCCGCTAGACACTGCAAACTCTGAGCCCACAGTTAGCAGCTAAAGTGAGCAGCACCGGGCGTATACGTTTACCTGATTGGACTACGAGCACTCGAGTGTACATTTTTAGCAGAGCACCATCAAAATATATTCTGGGGTATTACGTTCTAAAACCATTATATGATTATGAGGCACGCAATAGTGAGGCACGCAATAGTGAGGCACTGTGGGTTAATGTTTGCCACTTGGCGTTCTTTAACATGCACGGAAAGCATGGTACGTGGCTGTTCTTGAATTTTTTTTACAACGAAGCAAGACTATAACCACACTGACCACACTCATGTACATTGGTACATCGTTAAAAGTAGTTTCAAGCTGTACACGCATGCTTATTTTTAAGTTATCACTAAAAGTAACTTGTTTCAGAGCATAGTTATCATTATCACCATGACAAATGAAATTTAATGTGTCGGCAACACTTCCGAAAATAATGTCACTAGGGAGCTTAGGTAATAACCATTTAATGTCATTTTTCGCAGCCACATGGCACACCGATAACTTTCGAGTATAGACTCCGTTTAAACGGAACTCGAAACAACAGAAAAATGTGTTCCGTTGATCAGTAGTTTATTTTAAACGAAGGACACAATATTCACCAAGAATAATTCTATTTGAAAAACGCCCGAGTGTTTAATATAACTGCGATGAAAAATAAAAAAAGGACTAGCTTCAATTGTGCAAAGTTGTGTACATGTACGAAATACTTCCCAATAATTCTGCCTAGTTCTCACCTTCAAAGTAGCACTGCAGATTTTCAAATGCAATTGCCGTTCTGGCCTGAAACAGTAACGCAATGGAACAGTATACGAGGTGATCGTTTATAAGTTTTCGTGAATTTTTAAAAATCGCTTGTAGCAGATCGCATAATTCTTTTCCTTGAGCTGGATTACTCGAAGAGGCGGACATTACTAGCACGAGAAATCGAAACGCATATTCATCTAAATAATAAAAATGCACTAATTAATATCATAATTATTAACTTTACGGCACGTATGACAATTTACGAATTGTAGCTGGTGATTTTGCAAGACGTATTGACGTGTAATGAGTCCCGAGGATTACACTAGTTTCAACATATTATTTCTCAAAGTGTGGGACGAAAGACATGGGCGTTCCCGTTAGGTTTGTGCTTCAATGCGTAAAAGAGCTTTTTGTTAAATAAGTAAATCAAGCCGCATTGCATTTTTAATGGCGCGATTGATGGCTCATATCTCCAAACTGGGGTCATTCTGGAAATTTATTTTTGTCGGACTATGCTTGCTCCATACGCCGATCAGGAAGCCGGTAGTTTCGGTTACCGTTCCATTTAACCGGAGTTCACAAGAATATGAGTTGTTTAGCCCGACTATGTTAACATTGCGCCTATGGGTGGCCAACGAAAGTTGATACAATTATTCCGTTTATCCGACAATTCCGTTTAAGCAAGTTTTATTTATCCGGAGCCCCGTGTATTTACATAGTGTATTTTTTAACGCGAGAGCGTTAAGAGCCCCGTGTCGCAGAAAATCCGGCGTTGGCATCGGTGTCGGCGTGGTTGACGGTGTCCGTGGCGGAGAAAATCATCCCGAACCACCCCGATCGCGCAGGCCCTTCGCATGGTGCAAGGTGTTAGTCAACAAAAATTCAATTTCTCACAGTGAAATTCGTCAGAAAAATGGTAAAGTACGACTTAACAACAACCTACAGACATAGTGGTGTCGGACTGTTATTTGAATGTACGAGAAAACGTAATTCTTTTACGAGGAAACTCAAACACAAACCAATGCCTTGTTTTCCTTCAAGATGTAGCTAGTATGGACGGACAGTTTTATTTTCCGTATTTATATTGTTACGTTGCGGAAGTGAAATATAAAGATGTATTTACACTATTCACAAGGAAGGCAACGTTATATAAACAAGATGGCTGTCGAGACCGATTTCACCTCGACACGTCAAATAGTCGTCTTCTGACTCTGGCGGCACTCTTGGTTGCGCCGTAACATAACCCCGCGCCTGCAAAGTCTCGGCGCCAACTATAAGGGAGGTCAACTCACGGCAAAATAAGGTTTCATCTGGGAGCTTATCAAGATGATCGCACCTGACCTTCTTCTTGCACAAGCTGCTGACGAGCTCCACGGTCTCTTGGAAACTTACCGCGATATTTCTGACCTGGAAGGCCGCCCTTATTTAGCCCAGACATCGGTGGTTACCCATCGTATTGACACCGGAGACGCCAATCCGATACGCCGCAGGCCGCCCCGTGTTTCACATGCGGAATGACAAGTGATAGATAGAGAATTCGATAAGATGTAGACTAAAGGCGTTATCAAGCCATCTTCTAGTCCGTGGGCGTCCCCTGATGTCTTTGTGCAGAAGTAGGATGGCAGTTGGCGCTTTTGTGCCGATTACCGACACCTCAACAAAATCACGCGCAAGGATGTCTACCCCTTGCCGCGTATTCATGACGACGCTTTGGACTGCTTGCACGGAGCCAAATACTTCTCGTTCATAGACCTTCGATCAGGCTATTGGCAAATTTCGGGGAGTTTTCTCACGGCCTTTACATCTTGGACTGTGAGAAAACTGCCTTCGTAACACCTGACGGCCGCTATCAATTCAAGGTTATGCCGTTCGGCCTTTGTAATACCCCGGCTACCTTCGAAAGAATGATGGACACCTTACTACGCGGCTATAAATGGTCTACATGTCTGTGTTATCTCGACGGTGTGTGATAGTCTTTTCACCAACTTTTGCGAGTCATCTCACGCACCTGTCGGCTATTATTGCTGTTTTCCGACGCGCCGGCCTCTAATTGAACTCATCCAAATGTCACTTTTGATTGCACCGCAACAATACGCAGATCAGGAACTCAAATTGTGACTACACGCAATATAGAGAAGATGATTGGGGGACACGAAGATCAATGTGTTCGAAGTGTATACAGCCACTTCGTTGTGTTCGTTTTTAAGTTACATGGTGCTTATGAGCGTCTTCTACAGCGGATCAATTTGTAAAAAAAAAACCTTAAAAAAAGAAAGGTGGAGCGATTGACAAGTACGGTACGGCATTGAAACGTATTGAAATATCACACACTGAAAGACAGAAGGCCCAATAGCATTTTAGGATGTATCATGTCCGTACTGTGCCACGCCTGGCAATGATGCCAAAAGTACATATAATATGCAGATCCCATGCACCGTGGACATTGGTGTACGCGAAGCTTTCACGACCTAGCAAGGCAAAATGGCGCATTACGAGAAGATACGCGCTGCAGATTTCAGCGACGACCGCGTCCCTAGCTCAGCCACCATGCTGGGCCTTGCAGAGAAAGCGGCACTGTTATTCTACATTAAAACCGCAAGGATAGCAAGACACGACCTTTTAAAACGCCCCACAGCACGACGAGGGACGCGCAGCGAATGTCGGCGACAAACGCGCCTTCATCGTGAGCTAAACTCCGTTTCATACACAGCGTGCAACGCTGCTAAAGCTGGGGAGTGTAATACGGCGCTGTACCAGTGTTGCCAGGTCGGACGATGCAGCGTAGCCGAAAGCTAGAGAAATGAGAAATTCTAGCCCAAATGTAGCCAAACACAAAAAACAGCAAAAAATTTCGTAGCCAAATATAGCCATTTTTATTTGCAGTTCTATCTGTGTAAACATTTTCACATTCGACTACGGCGATCCTATTTTGCACAACCCATCGCACAAAATGTCCGTGCCGCCGTAGTGGTTGACCCTAGACCTCAACAACAGTGACATCATGCTTGCACTATAGTGCGCTAGAATGTTCTAGCCCACTATACTTGCACACAGAACACTTTTTGGTTGGCCCCGGAAGCTCTCAAGTTCCAGCGAGCCGCTGCAGAGGGCGAAATCACAGTGCTTTTATTTTATGACAGATAGTACCAAGTGATTATTTTTAGCGATTTGCAGTAATATTAACTACGAACTCTGCGTTTAGCTGTCGTGAACTCAAAATAATGTTCAGCATCATCGACCTCTCAAGTGACCTCTGCCTAAAGCGTAGAACAAGTTCAGCTATCCAGCGGTCTGCGACGGCGACGCGCCCACGGCTTCTTTTTTAGGAGCCAAAACCAGTCTTTCGTGCTATGATATCTCGCTTAATATGTCTCTTCGTCCTATCATTTTTTCGCATTTTTTTTAGTTAGCTTGGCCCGAGTTAGCTGGTACATGCTCTATATTGTGTCCATTTAAATCAAACTGGCGGCCATCTTCGGTCTCTAGCACGGCAAGAACATGCGCTAAAAAAGTGACAACAACAGATGCCACTGACTGTAAGCGAAGCTTTAAAAGATTACTGCGAAAAACGGCACACCAGTGTAAGAAGCACAGTCGTTTTCGGCGACGAGCACGTCGTGAACATAACTCACTCGAAATGGTAAAAGCCGCAACGGCGCACCAAGAGCAAAGGTAAACAACAAACTGGTAACAGTACGTGGTACGTGAAAACCGGTTACTGTCAAAAAGCAAATGTTGATGTGATAATAAAAACAATAATTGCTGGGGATTTACGTGCCAAAACCACAATATTATTGGGAGGCATGACGCAGTGTGGGACTCGGGATTAATTTTGACCACCTGGGGTTCTTTAACGTACACCTAAATCTAAGTACACGGGTGTTCCTGCATTTCGCCTCGATCGAAATGCGGCCGCCGTGGCCGGGAATCAAACCCGCGTCTTCGAGCCAGCAGCGTGACACCTCACCGCAAACATGTTCCGATATTAGCACAACGAGTACCCGCATCTGTGACGTTACGGGCAAACCATCTATAAGCAAAAGCACCAGGACCCGCCTTTGAGCTCAGGGTTTAGCTCCCATTCTCTTTTATACTTTTTCGCATACTTGGCCCAGTTCCCCATGGTTCAATTCTCATCTCCGAGGAGGATCCGATCTAAAGTCCAACCTATCGAAGTCAATCTCGAATGTAAACACGAACAAAACATAATCTCGCAGGGAAAGGAAAATGGCAGTAAAGCTTAGCGTGAGAAACGTGGAGCAGGTCCAAAGCTTTGCCCCGCGCGATACTTCACCCAGAAGCCATGGCCGTGAACACACTGGAGCGTGTCTTCTACCCGTGCTTCCCTTCCTTCATGTTGGCGCCACCATTGCCCGACGGCCCCGACCCTATTTTATTGCTCTCCCTTCCTGAGCATAGCCATGTTAGTACAGTGTACTGTGAAAAACCCTCCACTCCCAGGCTCATCCCGATGCCCGCGGATTGGATGTCCGAAGGTGAAGCGGGGTGTAATTGTTTAAGTGCATCAAAGATCAAAGCCACCGGCTCGGACAACGACGCAGAGAGGGGTGGGTGGGTAAAGGGCATTTCGTGCACGCAAACACGTACAACCGCGCTGCCGGCTCAGCCAGCTAAAACATAGCCTTCGAGATTTCTTTCTACTCGATCAGAGCCACCTCTGGAGCGTTGATTAGGGTGCCACTTATATCGCAAACAAAGCCAAGTCGCAGATTTTCAGTAGCCCAAATATAGTCACATAGCCAAGTCGTCCAAGTCAACGCCAAATTTTTTTTTCTGTAGCCAAATTTGGCTATTTATAGCCAAACCTGGCGGCACTGCACTGTACATGCGACAAGAAAAGTAGCGAACAACGCTGCTCAAATGCAATCCAATAAAGATGCTGCGAACACAAACATAGTAATTAGTATTTCGTCACTGGTTTGTTACCTGACAATATTTATGCTCGCTTAAAGCTCCAATATCGCAAGCGTCTTAGTATATTCAAGTAGTTCGTGCCAGGCTTTGCACCGTCCGAACAGCCGACACAAAGTTGGCGTCTCCCGCTTCAGCTGGAAGCGCATCGCCTCGTCGCTTCTTTTGAAAGATATCTTCTGTGAGGTTGCTGCAATATATATATATATATATATATATATATATATATTGAAAGACGGAAGACGACCAGGACAGGCAGCACTGGCAGACCCGTTTATTCCACCGGCACGGCCGAGGCTCAAACACGAAGAAGAAAAGAAACAGGGATGATGATGGCTATATACAAATGAGAACGATGAAGTATGTGAAATGTGCTTACACTAATTTCCCCCCCTCGTGGAAGCGGCCAACCTGGCCGCAATCTAAAGATCGGCTGAACGGGGAATAAAGTGCTTCATGCGGGAGACGTGAACAATTTCTGCACTACGACGACGGCGGTCCTCGACGGAGTGAAGCGGAGTGACTAGATAGTTCACTGCGGAAGTTTGTTGTAGGACTGTGTAGGGCCCAATGTACCGGTGAAGGAATTTCTCGCAAAGTCCAGGGGTTCGAACCGGCGTCCATAGGAGGACTTGGTCTCCAGGATGGAAGGCGATGTCGCGGCGTTTACTGTCGCAGCGACGTTTTCTTTCTTCTTGGGTAGCGGCGGTGTTGCGACGAGCAATTTCACGGCAATGCGCGAGTCGAGCTGCAAACTCTTCTGGGAGGGAGGTGTTAGGCGAAGCAGGAGAGAAAAAGAATTCGGAGTCGAAGACGGAGGAGGCAGATCGTCCATACACCAGGAAGAAAGGGCTGTAACCGGTAGTTCGTTGTGTCGCAGTATTATAAGCGAATGTAACACAGGGAAGGATGTTGTCCCAGTTTGTGTGGTCAGGACGTAAGTACATAGAAATCATGTCAGAGAGCGTTCGGTGGAAGCGTTCAGTAAGGCCGTTGGTTTGCGTGTGATATGTAGAAGTGGTTTTATGCTTCGTATTAGTCTGCCGCAAGACTTCTTCGAGGACGTGGGACATGAAGGCTTTGCCATGATCGGACAAAAGAACGCGAGGAGCACCATGGCGCAAGACTATGGATTGCAGGAAAAAGTCAGCAACCTCAGAAGCAGCACCAGATCGAATAGGCGCAGTCTCGGCGTATCTTGTTAAGTGGTCTACCGCTGTGACGATCCAGCGGTGACCGGAGGGCGTCAACGGCAAGGGACCGTATAAGTCAATTCCAACGCACTCGAAAGGTTCGGTCGGACATGGCAGAGGCTGAAGAAAACCGGCAGGCGGGGATGTGGAGCGTTTGCGGTGCTGACACAACGCACATGAGGCAACGTATTTGGCTACCGTTGTGGACAATCCAGGCCAGAAGCAGCGGGTCTTGATGCGGTCGTAGGTCTTGAGGAAGCCTAAGTGGCCGGCGGCAACGTCATCATGAAATGCTTCTAAAACTCGAAGACGAAGGCAGCGAGGTATGACTGGGACCCACTTGTTACCCGTAGGATGATAAATATAACGATGAAGCACCCCATCTTGAAGGCGAAATTGCTGAAGCTGGCGTCGCAAGCGGCTGTTGGGTGGTTTAGTTAGGCCGCGAAGGCGATCAATGAGAGTTCGACAGTAGGAGTCTGCTTGCTGAAGGGAAGCTAAATCGGAGCGTGAAGAAAGCTGAGCTTGATCCAGTGACATTAGCGTGAGCTGGTGGGCGGCAGGCGTAGCGTCAGAGTGACGTGGTAGAGACGGGGAGTGCGCACGATCGATAGAAGGCGAAAGCGGGCATCGAGACAGTGCGTCTGCATCATGATGACATTTGCCAGACCGGTACGTTATCGTGAAATCATATTCTTGTAAGCGCAGTATCCAGCGTCCCAGGCGTCCTGACATGTTCTTCATAGATGACAGCCAACACAGAGCATGATGGTCGGTTACGATGGTGAAGTGGCGACCATAGAGATACGGGCGAAACTTCTGAATGGACCAAACAATAGCCAGGCATTCCTGCTCTGTGATCGTGTAGTTTTGTTCAGATGGCGAGAGGGTCCGGCTAGCATACGCCACAACCTGCTCTTTAGACGCGGGACCCCGTTGCAGGAGCACTGCTCCGATGCCTTGCGCACTTGCGTCAGTGTGGAGTATAGTGGGTGCCCTCTCATCAAAATGGCGAAGCACCGGTCCGGAAGTGAGATGTTTCTTAAGGGCTTGAAATGCCGACTCACAGTCTTCGGACCATGTGAAAGAGGCGCCGGTGACCAGCAGCTTATGTAGAGGAGCTGCTATTGTAGCAAAATTGCGTATAAAACGGCGAAAGTAAGACGCCAGGCCGAGAAAGCTGCGCAATGTTTTTTTTTATTTGATGGGCAAGGGAATTGAAGCACAGCAGCAATCTTCTCAGGGTCAGGTTGGACGCCGTCTATTGAAACGACGTGACCCAGCACTTTGATGCTTCTGCTGGCGAATGTGCACTTTTTAGTATTAATCTGGAGACCAGCATCTGAAAGGCATTGGAGGACTTCGTCTAATCTCTGTAGGTGTTGGCTGAAGCTGGAAGAAAAAACAACGATGTCATCCAGATAACAGAGGCAGGTCTTCCACTTAAGACCACGAAGAACAGTGTCGATCATACGCTCAAACGTGGCTGGAGCGTTGCACAGGCCAAATGGCATTACATTAAATTCATAAAGTCCGTCCGGCGTGGCGAAAGCGGTTTTCTCTTTGTCAGCCTCGTTCATGGGAATTTGCCAATATCCCGATCGCTGATCAAGGCTGGAAAAATATTCCGCTCCTTGTAGTGTATCTAAGGCGTCGTCAATTCGAGGCATGGGATACACATCCTTGCGTGTAATCTTATTGAGCGCTCGATAATCAACGCAAAAGCGAACGGAACCATCCTTTTTCTTCACCAGAACGACAGGAGACGCCCAGGAACTGGATGAAGGTCGTATAATATTTCGTGCTAGCATGTCATCAACTTGTTCTTCAATGGTCTTCCGTTCCGACTGCGAAACACGATATGGGCGACGGCGTATAATTGCAGAACCGTCGGTTTCGATGCGGTGTGCAGCTACGGAAGTCTGGCCCAATGCGGTGGCACAGCTATCAAAGCAGGATTTGTGCTTAGCCAAAAGGGCGAGTAACGCATCCGACTGGGCAGCGGTTAGGTCAGAACCAATTAGGGCTCGGAGAGAAGAAGAATCCAAACCTGAGGTTGGTACTGGTGACGAAGAAGGGGAAAGCGCTGCGACAGAGATCATTGGCGGGTCGGTGAAGGTTGCCACGGTCATCCCTTTGGGCAACAATACAGGATCTGGGGTTGTGTTGCAGGCGTACAGGAGAGCTCGGCCACATGAAAACCGGACGATACCAGGGGTGACTAGAATTCCTCGTGAAGTGCAGCGTGAAGAGGGGGTAACCAGTGCGTCTCCATCGGTTACCTGGCCGGATGTGACAGCTACAATGTGTTCGTGACCAGGGTGCAGGACGTAATCTGCAGCGACAGCCAAGTTCAAGATGGAGGGTGACGACTCCAAAATAGGTGCATCCGTGGTATCTGTGATGTGGACGACTTTCTCCCTACATGATATAACAGCGGAGGCAGAATGCAGGAAGTCCCAACCGAGAATGAGTTCATGGATGCACGCGGGTAGCACAATCATCTCAATGTGGTGACGAATGCCGTCGATCAAAACACGAGCCGTACATTGTCCGTCGGGGTGAATGGGTACGTTATTAGCGCCGCGTAAAACGGGTCCAAGATAAGGCGTTCTGACTTTACGGAGCCGTGAGCACAAATCACTACGCAGAACGGAAAGACGGAAGACGACCAGGACAGGCAGCACTGGCAGACCCGTTTATTCCACCGGCACGGCCGAGGCTCAAACACGAAGAAGAAAAGAAACAGGGATGATGATGGCTATATACAAATGAGAACGATGAAGTACGTGAAATGTGCTTACAATATATATATATATATATATATATATATTTGTCATTACGTACATAATTCGTCATTTACATTTACAGAGCGTATATGATGTCGGTCAGTCGGTAGTAATGCAGGCGACCACAGAAAGAAAAATATTTTTTTTACACAACGATTCTTATGAACAGAAAAAAAAAGAAAAACTTCGCCATACTTAGATTCGAACCCAGGCCCTAGTAGCCTGCACACCCCGGGGACGCGCGCGGAGTAGTACATTTTATTTGCTTCGTGTATGTTTTTTTGCTGCGGACTACTTCCGTAAAATCCAGCCTGTTGCGCGCTGTGTATGAAAACGGAGTATAGAAGATCCGCGCGCTCACTCACCAACCATGAGGTTCATAATGGTCATGTATTTCCCTTATATATATATATATATATATATATATATATATTGTTACGGTGAAGGGAAAGAAGAAGGTGACGCGAACGAGAGGAAGACGAAGTCTCTGGCCGTTGCCGGAACGCCATATTTCTTCGCTTGTAAATATACATCCTTCTACACTCGTGGGCCTGCTTTCTTCCTGCAACATTTTGGTGGAGGTGCGCATTGACGACGCTCTTGACTGCCTTCACGGATCCCAATACTTTTCATCAATTGACCTCCGCTCCGGCTATTGGCAGATTAGCGTCGACGAGATGGACCGCGAGAAAACCGCCTTCGTCACACCGGACGGTCTGTACCAATTTAAAGTCATGCCCTTTGGATTATGCAATGCGCCAGCTACATTCGAGCGCATGATGGACTCTCTGCTGCGCGGCTTGAAGTGGTCTTCATGCCTCTGTTACCTCGACGATGTGATTGTGTTTTCGTCGAACTTTGAGAGCCACCTGAGGCGCCTCACGACCATACTCTCCGTGTTTCGCAGGGCTGGCCTTCAGCTAAACTCCTCCAAGTGCCATTTCGGTCGGCGTGAAATTACCATGCTCGGCCATCTCGTAAACGCCGCCGGAATCCAACCTGATCCACAGAAAGTCCACTCTGTGCGCAATTTTCCTGTACCTTGTTCAACAAACGATGTCCGTAGTTTTCTGGGCTTATGCTTTTATTTCCGGCGATTTGTGAAACAATTTGCCGACATCGCTCGCCCTCTCACTGACCTTCTTAAGAAAGATGCCTCTTTCTCTTGGGGACCACTGCAGGAGCAAGCCTTCTCTACCCTGATCGAGCGGCTTACAACCTCCCCGATTCTGTCACACTTTGACCCTTCTGCGCCTACTGAAGTACGAACTGACGCGAGTGGTTATGGCATCGGCGCTGTCCTCGCTCAACGTCAACAGGGCCACGACCGTGTCATCACTTACGCCAGCCGCCTTCTTTCCACGCCCGAGCGAAATTATTCCATCACTGAGAGGGAATGCCTCGCGCTCGTATGGGCGGTCGCGAAATTTCGGCCGTACCTTTTCGGTCGGAGCTTCTGCGTCGTAACCGATCATCACGCCCTCTGCTGGCTCTCCTCTTTGAAGGACCCAACTGGACGACTTGCACGTTGGGCATTGCGTCTACAAGAATATACATTTTCTATTACGTATAAGTCAGGGCGCCTGCATAAAGACGCTGACTGCCTGTCCCGCAATCCCGTGGATCAACCGGACGATACCGATGCAGACTCGGACATCAGTATTCTGTCTCTCTCCGGCTTTCTCCATATTGGCGACGAGCAACGCCAAGATCCTGTTCTTCGAACACTTATGGAACGCCTAAGCTCCTCGCCTAATGACCCGTCTCTGCGGATGTTCACCTTGCGCGATGGAACTTTATACCGTCGTAGTGTTCGTCCTGATGGCCCGGAGCTGCTCCTAGTCGTTCCAAAGCACCTTCGACTGGCCGTGCTCCAGCAACTTCACGACGCTCCTACTGCTGGACATCTGGGCATCACTCGTACTTACGACCGCCTGCGGTGCCGCTTCTTCTGGCCCGGCATTTATCGCTCTGTGCGCCGTTATGTCACTTCTTGCGACCTGTGTCAGCGCCGCAAGACGCCTGCTATGCCTCCTGCTGGTTTGCTTCAACCAATTGCTATCCCTACAGAGCCCTTCTTCCGTGTGGGCCTCGACCTCCTTGGCCCCTTTCCTATTTCTATGAAAGGAAACAAATGGATTGCTGTAGCAACAGATTATGCCACGAGATATGCCATTACACGAGCGATGCCAACCAGCTGCGCTACAGATGTCGCCGACTTCCTACTATACGACGTCATCCTGCACCACGGCGCCCCTCGCCAGTTACTCACGGATCGCGGCCGCTACTTTCTCTCGAAGGTCGTCGATGATCTGCTCCGCTCCTGTTCTCCAGAACACCAGCTCGCTACCGCATACCACCCTCAAACGAACGGCCTCACCGAACGACTCAACCGCACACTAACCGAAATGCTGGCCCTGTACGTTTCCGACGATCACCGCGACTGGGACGTCGCTTTACCGTACATCACTTTCGCATACAACTCGTCCCGTCACGATACTGCCGGATTCTCCCCATTTTACCTTTTGTATGGCCGCGACCCCACCTTGCCCTTCGACACGTTGCTACCTTCCGCAGTACAATCACCCAGCACTGGTTACGCTCGCGATGCTATTGCCTTAGCCGCCCAGGCCCGAGAGGTCGCCCGTCATCGCCTCACAGTGTCGCAAGCTTCTCGAAAACGACGCTACGACCTTCGGCACCGAGACCACCATTTTTCACCTGGTTCCCTTGTCCTTCTCTGGACGCCTTCACGTCGAGTCGGCTTGTCGGAAAAACTCCTTTCCCGTTATTCTGGTCCATACCAGATATTACAACTGTCCGACGTGACATACGAGATCGCCCCAGTCGGTCAGCCTTCAGTGTCTCCCAACGTCACCAGCGATGTTGTTCACGTCGCCAGGCTCAAGCCCTATGTCTCCCCATTAAGCGACGCTCCATAACCTGCACCGGGACGGAGCTAACCCCACCGGGAGGGTGATGTTACGGTGAAGGGAAAGAAGAAGGTGACGCGAACGAGAGGAAGACGAAGTCTCTGGCCGTTGCCGGAACGCCATATTTCTTCGCTTGTAAATATACATCCTTCTACACTCGTGGGCCTGCTTTCTTCCTGCAACAATATATATATATATATATATATATATATATATATATATATATATATATATATATGAAGACTGCATATCTTATGGCATGATTTCTGTGAGTTGTGGAAGCGCGGCGTTTCGACGTGCCGTACTTTCAATTGGCATGACTCGGAGCGATAATGCAGGAATTCGCCTGAAAATGTTTCCATTCTCGCAGCAAGCCTTAAGAGCCCGAAATTGTCTAGAAACGGAAGGTTCGTTCGATTCGCGTGCAATTTGCGAACTAATTCAAGCAGTGCCGCACTTCACCGTTCGTTTCAGCAGTGTAAGTCTGGCCCCCTCTTAACAGCTGCCCTTCAATTCACAAATTGGATGTAAAGTGTAGAACCAATTCCTGAAATTTCTGCACTGCCAGGACTGTCGGTGCCGATGTCATGCTGAGATGAAGCAGCGGACAATTTCGCCGGTGCCGTGGCAGCAGACGACGCTAGAAGAAATATGACTGCGCTGTTGAGTCAGAAATTGCGCCGTGAATCGGCAACGATGGCACCCATGTCCACGAGAGAGCCAAGGTAGCTCGAAAGGTCTCTGTGACGGTTGGCTAGAAATAAGTCATAGGATGGGAGCGATACACGATCCGATGCACACTCCTTCCTTCTAAACATGAGCCTTCCCGTACCGTTGGACGTACGTCGACTTGAGGTAAAAAAAAACTTACAAAAGAACTTATTGCAGGAACACCAGGTGAATCTTTTAAGTGAATCCACATGAACGTTTCAATGCGTTCTTGGATGCTAGTCACCATTGAGTATGTGGAAGTGAATAATGCAAGTCCTTAATATCTGCTGAAATACCTGCGCCACTGAAAGCTTCGATGAATTTGATGGTACCTCGAGAAACTCGCCGTGGTGGCATAGTAACAAAGAGGATGCGCTGCTAAGCCCGAGGGCGCGGGATCAAATCCGCATTTCGGTTGTGGTGAAATGCAAGAAAACGCCGTGTACCGGGCATTGGGGGCGCGATAAAAAACTCCAGGTGGTCAAAATTAATTTTGGAGTCCCCTACTACGGCGTGCTTCGTAATCATTAGGTGGTTTCGGCACGTAAGACACCAAAATTGAGTTGAATTGATGCCTTGAGAATTCTTTACTAGGAAGGGATCGTTAATTGCTGAACGCGTTAGTTCAAAGGGCACTTTCACTGACTTTGCCAAGTGCCTGTCTCATGCACGTTACCCTTTGCACGTCCAAGTATCCGTAGCCGCAACTTCGCTAAAACAATCGCGTTCGCATGATAATGCCGTGCACACTCCCTAGGGTCCGAAAGCAATTTTACTTGTCGTGTTGCCATACTTGCACAAACTTTCACATGGATTGAAGAAGTTGCAGAACAGAGTAGTGTTTTCCGCCTCTTGCAAATTGTCTAGGCTGTACGAAATCAGCAACTCCTGTTGTAGCAATATGCAAGGGCGCAACAAACGGCAGAAAACTAGATATGTGTTCTGTACAGAGAGTGTAGTATATTGTCACGTAGTAGTGACGCTGAAGTAAACAGTCGTAAAACTGTGTAAGAAGAAACTGATTCTTTATTGGGCAAACCTGTGCCCACAAAAGCAAGCTACACTCAAAGCACAACGAAAGCGGCGAACACAGTCGGCGGTCGTCGAAAATCTGATCAGCGGCGAAACGCGTCGGCTTTTATACCTGAGTCATCGAAGGTTCTAGATTAATCCCTGATGCCCGCGTGTCTTCCAGAAAGTTCTAGACAATTCGCGTCAGTCATGCAATCAGATAACATAAGCGTCGGTGAAAACAGGCAATGGAAAGTAGCATCGATAACGTTCTAGAAACTTCCGATACAGGCGCGGCCTGCGCCGACCGATAACGTTTAACATTTGTTAGCCGGTGGAAAGCGGCCACCGGTGAAAGATAAACATGTATACGTGTCAATATCAAATCCCCCTCTCCCGTGGCAAATATTACGTAGTGAAGACAGGTCGCTGTCTAAACTAAATGATCAGGGAACATAGCAACATAGTTGGCTATCATTACGCTGCAGCACGTGTGAGTGTCTTCCGCTCTTTCAGAGTTGCGCCGTTCTCACAAGAAATAAAGACGCTCTAACTAGACTGATCGTTGAATCTGCTAAGATTGATCATCTCGGTTCTCCGTGTGGGCATCCCTTCCATATCTCCGTCAGATAATGCGTTGTCGTAGTTAAATATACATTAGTCCAAGTATAACTTCGAAGTGTATATGTATACTCATGGTGTGTTTCAAATACATAATTTATTGAAGTTGGAGCATGAGTTGTACCCTCCGGGTGTCCCCGTTTTTTTTTTTTGCGCCTCACTTGCGCTAACAAGGCCGAATTTGTACCCTTCTCTACGTTCATCTGTGTAGTTTGTATGTTTAGCTTATTTATTTGGGTGAACTTTCTGACGCATGATGTGATGTGAATGTGGTGACGCGGCTTCGGTGAATTGTGAAGGCCGTAAAACTGAAAGGAAACGCCAACACGGATGAAAAGGACAACACTTCACACGGGGCCAGTAACAGGGACTGTGCTTTTGTACGCAGCGCTGATTTGTAGCCTGCGTCGTTATAGCCCCTCCATCGACGTGACGCCGCTGCTTTTGCTCATCGGCGAAAACGTGTAGGGAGGGGATTTAGGCGTTGTATTCCTTTATCAAAAGTGATTTAGAATGCATGCTTGACAGTTCGGAGTGCTAATTTTCTGGGAACCAATCTTCTGGGGCTGCTGCTACCATGTCCTTCCAGGGATAATTTGCGGACTCATGACTAAAAGCAGACTTTTTTTGAGGGAAAAGGTGGAGGAGGTGAAGCGGCGGTTGGGGGACGTAAGAAGAGGTTCAACGACGTCATGGCCGGCGCCCGCTCTAACTCGTTTTTTCATCGCTTGTTTGCAACTTTCTCGGACGCCGTCTTGACGGAGCTGCGCTGGCTTGCACATGTTCACGTAGCTATAAAATGACACTTGTTCAAGGTCGTACACCATACAAGTACATTCACTACTGCCACGCACGAAATGGAGAAATGCAGCAAAAAACAAGTGAAAAGTCTGAAACGAAGATGAATTTTTGAAGCCTGGCAAAGGCGCACTAAAGCAAATAAGTCGAACTGCATTAGGTAAACTGGCCCCGTAGGCTTGGTAGGCGGAGAAGACACGAAGAACGAAAGACTGAAAGTGAAGCCAACTTGAAGTACCCGTAACAGCTTGCGGAGACGTCATGCATTTTGGTGGTTCCTGCTCGGGTTAAATTTTTTTTTCTTTTGCCGGTAAAGAAATGGACTAGAAGTTATTTCAAAGGACCTGGACACAAATTAAGTTTGGGAATTATTCTTTATCAGTCTAAATTGTTGTAGTGTTTCTATCCAGACTCGTTCTTGACGTGGACACCGAGGCAGCTGCTGATATTAACGTGGCGGTCCCATTCCGGCGGCACGCGCTCGGCATTTTAGTCATTGTTTGCAGACGCACTGTGCTTCCGGCGCTCATAGGACGAACGTGAACTTTATTGCATTAGAAATTTTCTTTTTGCGCTTTCAAATGACGCCTAGTATTATTGCCTAGCCTGAAGCATTACCTGACGGCAATCAAAACAGCGTGAGCAAAAAACGGCGTTTTTGCTGTACTATCCTCCGTTATACTACGTTTCCGGCACAACTGTTCAACATATACCAAAATGAAATTTGCTGTGCCTCTAAATGGAATGTTACACAAGGTTTCTATGAAGAGAAATTGCGCTAAAGCTATTAGAAATTTATATAGGTGCCAATAAAAATGGGCAAAGCTATAAAAGTTTATGAATGAATAGCTTTTTTCCTTTAAAACTCAGGACAACCATATTTAGTGGTTTTCTAGGCTAAAATGTACTTATCATCTATGCGAAGTTGTTTTGTATTCTAATCAACAGTTCATGAGTGATTACTTCAAATTGGAAATTTATGACTATACTTGCTTACGCCTTACCGAAGAGGGGACAAAACTATTCAAGCTGAAACTCTGGAATTTTCAATAATCAAACAGCAAGCCCTTCTCTCGGATTCCATGAAAAGAAAATTGTTTTATGTTAATTAGGGAATCTACAGGAGAGCAGTGATTTTAGTTAATTTTTCTGCTGGCGCGGTCCGTGCAAATTGACATTTATTTTCGTGTACACGCTAATTCACAACGATTGTTGCTCGTTACTAGAGCCATACAGTGTGTTGTAATTACTAGCACTCACGAGTTTTACTAAGCCGTGCTTGAAATCAGAAGATTTTCAATAAATAATACATCTCACAGGCGATTTTTGGTCGTGGCGCCATCTGTACAAAAAGATATGAAGCTGTTTCACGTTACTGACGTCAGTTCATCATTTGTCACCAGGGGCCAGGCGGCGAGAACAGCATATGGATCCCCGTGAAGTGGGAACCACTTCCATCCGGCGCATGCGCTGAAAAGCTCATGAAATAAAGTTTTTCATTCATTCATTCATTTATTCATCATTTGTCAAATGTGGCGACACTAAACATTACAAAGCGAGCAAAATGCAGAGGGAATTCTTTCTCCAGGTTTGAGTGTTTGGCTCAGTCTATAGTCACTGTCGCAGAAACGAGACGAGACAGCTGCGTTCGATGCGAACGAAATCAAGATTCTTCTTTTTCTTTTCTATATTGCTTTTCTTAGCGCGCGTGCCTTTGGAGCCCGCCGTCTTCTTCTTTCTCGTCTTGTCCACTCTCATGAGTTTCAATAGCTTCCGGCCGCGAAAAGTTTCCTTCTCATCAGTGGAAGCAACCTTCGAGTGTGTATAGGTGTTGAACAGGTCTCCGAACGAGTTTTCCTTTGGATTTTAAGAGACAGGAGCGCGGTTTCCCGTCGACTCCAGAATATACTTCAATGACCTTAGCCAGGTTCCAGAAGGATCTAGGAGCACGTGCACCGATCAAAACGATATCTCCTTGGTTCACTGTCATTTCTTGCTTTCTTGCGTTACACTGCTCTCTCAGTTCTTTCAGATATTCCTTGTTCCATCTCTTCCACCAATCTTTTGTAATTTTTTGCTTATTTCTCCACATTTCTTCTATGCTGATCTTTTTTTCACTTTCTGTACTGTCTTTGATCCTATGCTTTCCACCTATTACATCAGCCGGCACTATAGGTAGAGGTTCATCTGGTTCGCTGTATACATAGGTCAACGGTCTGTTATTAAGGGCAGCTTCAACTTCAGTTGTTAGTGTTTGCATCTCTTCTCTTGATAACAGTCTTTTCCCAATAACTTTCCTCATTGTTGATTTCATGCTTCGTACCATCCTTTCATAAAAGCCTCCCCACCAAGGCGCTTGTTCTGCGATGTACTTCCATTTGATTTGGTCCCCTTGGCTTGCTCTTTTGGAGACTTCTTTCTGCAGTTCTTTTATCATACGATTTATGTCTCTGTTGGCCTTCTTGAACGTCCTTGCGCTGTCACTGTAAATGATGCAACATAGCCCTCGTCTCGCTGTAAATCTTCGGAATGCATGTAAGAATGCTTCTGTTGTCGTGTTGTCCACAACTTCGAGATGTACAGCTCGTGTGGTAGCACATACAAATTTTGCAACATACTGTGTTGTACCTTTCATCGCGTCCTTTACAAGTAACGGACCCGCTAAATCCACTCCGATCACTTCAAATGGTTGTCGCTCGTTGACTCTGTCAGCAGGAAGTGGTGCTGTTTCTTGGTGTAGTGGTCTAGCGTCAAATCGTTGGCACTTTAGACATCCATAAATTATCTTCTTCACGAGCTGTCTTCCTTGTATTATCCAGTACTTAGTTCGAAGCTGTAATAATGTGACGCTTATTCCTCCGTGCAGCGTGAGTTGATGGATATGGCGTACCAGCAGCTTTGTACCCGCCGTCCACTTTGGCAGCACAATAGGATGTCTTTCGTTGTATGATAATCCACTTTGAAGTAGCTGACCTTTGTGTCTTATCAGACCTTGATCGTCTTCAAAGACTTCCGTACCATGAAGAAACATCCTTGCTGTCTTCGTAGGAATGCTCTTGCTCTGTACTATGTTTTCTCGTATATGTTGTTGTTCTAGCTTGATTATTGTCGTCTCAGCATTCTTCAGTTCCTCAAAACTCAGATCTCCGATGATCGGTCTCTTTTTTCGTATATTCCGGATATACCTGAGAACCCAAGCTGCGACTCTGAGTAAGCGTATGTATGTGCCATACTTCTCCGCGTCAATCACTGCCGTATTTGAGGTGCATGTGTTAATCGCATAACTTTCACCATGCTCAGTGTCGTCTTCTGCTTCTGTTTGTTCTGTATTTTTCTTTTTCAGAACTGACCATTTTGGACCATGCCACCATAGCTCTGAGTTTATCAGACGCTCTGCGCTTACACCTCTAGTCATCAAATCAGCTGGGTTTTCTTCACTTGCAACGTAATTACACTCTGACAGTTTCGTTTTTTCCTTTATCTCCTTCACTCTGTTTTCGACAAAATTGTCTCGTTTTTTTTTCCGCGTAACCAACTGAGAACAATGGTCGAGTCTGTCCAATATCTCGTTTCGTTGAGTTTTCTTACAAATCCTCTTCTGATATATTCAGAGAGGCGTGCAGATAACGTCGCAGCCATTAGCTCGAGTCTTGGCAAAGACATTTCTTTCATTGGAGCTATTCGTCCTTTTGCTATGAGTAGCTCAGACTGTTTTTGGTTTTCATAGGTATTTATCAAGTAGGCTGCTGTTCCGTAAGCGTACGGGCTTGCATCAGAAAACAAATGAAGATCCGTGTGAAGAGGCTGGCTGCCTTGGTTAATATCAAACCATCTAGGTATGCTGAAGTCACGTATTAATCGTAGCTCTTAAATCCAGTTCCTCCACGACGCCGTTTCATCTTCTGGTAGTGGGTCGTCCCAAGATGTCCCCTTCCTCCACATGTTTTGTATTTGTCGCTTAGCTGTCACTGTGAATGGAGTGAAGACGCCTAGAGGATCGTATATTCTTGCGGTTAGCTGTAGCATTTGCCTCTTAGTAATTGGACCGCTCGTATCGATGTCCTTTGTGTCAAAAGATGGGAGGTACAATCTATCTTCCTCGTAATTCCATCTGATGCCAAGTACCTTTATCTGGGTTGAGGTTTCCATGCCTGTGTTTTCCTCTTGTATGTTTATAGTTCGCTGTAATCCAGGCTCATTAGTTTTGAACTTTCTGAGTGTCATTGACGCCTCTTGAAAAATGTCTTTTGACTCTTTATAAAGTTTTTCGGCTTCTTCTGATGAGTTGGCTCCCAGTATCACGTCGTCGACGTAAATGTTGTTCTTCAACTGCTTAATCGTTTCCGGAAAGCTATCTTCCAACTTGCTTAGGTGGTTTCGTACAGTTGCTGCAAGTAAGAAAGTACTCGGAGCTGTCCCAAACGTAACTCTTGACATTCTCCATGTCACGACTTTTGCGTCGCTACCGCTTGGAATTCTGTCCCACCAAAGAAAACGCAATGCGTCTCTATCTTCTTCGTGTATTGAAATCTGCAGAAATGCTTTCTCTATATCAGCTGTCATTGCTATGTGATGGTGTCGGAAGTTCATCAGCATATGCACCAGATCACAATTGAGATTCGGTCCTGTTTCGAGGTTATCGTTTAAAGAAAACCCTTTGTCGACGATGAAGATGCATCAAATACAATTCTTATCTTTGTGGTTTGTCGATTTTCCCCTATCACTGCCTGATGCGGCATGTAGTAGCAGTGTGTCATCGGTCTACTTTTTTCATCGACCACTTCTGCTACTCCACTATTTAAATAATCTCTGATAGCACTGTCGTAGCGCCGGAGTATGCTTTCGTCCTTCTGTAGCCGTCGAGTGAGTTGTCGTAATCTGTTCATAGCTACGCTCTTGTTTTCCTCAAGTTCCACGTTATCTTTCCATGGAAGTCTGACAGAATATCGCTTCTCTTCAAATTTTAAGTGCCTCTTGAAGTGCTGAATCACTGCCTCTTCTCTCCCGGTTTCTTTCTCAGGGCACTTTATGCCTAGATTTTCAATATCCCAGAAATGGCTGAGTTCTCGCTGCCGTTGGTTCGCTCTCGGGCCTCCTCTTCATCCGTCTTCTGTGGCCAGTCCGTCGTTCTGGTAGTCCGTGGCCAGTCGGAAGAGGAGTAGCCGCTAAATCCTGGTCACGGCACCATGTCGCAGAAACGAGACGAGACAGCTGCGTTCGATGCGAGCGAAATCAAGATTCTTCTTTTTCTTTTCTATATTGCTTTTCTTAGCGCGCGCGCCTTTGGAGCCCACCGTCTTCTTCTTTCTCGTCTTGTCCACTCTCATGAGTCTCAATAGTCACCGCGCCTACCCCACATTCCTTCAACCACACGTGTCTGCAACCACGCCTTCAATGTAGTCCTACACGAGCTCACTTACTTGTGGCTGCGGAAAGAGAAATATGAAAGAAAGCGCCGTGCACGATACATCATGAGTGCATGCCAGCAAGCCAGCAGGTTAGGCTATTGTGCCATTGTGTCAAGCAGAATTGCAAATTGCCCTTGCCCTTGCCTGTACGCACCATGTTTGAAGGCTGGTACGACGATCTCTGGAAACTTGCTTTCCCTACGCCAGGGGCGTAGCCAGGGGGGGGGGTTCAACACCCCCCGAAATTTTTTGCGCAACCCCCCCTCCCCCTTACCCACCCTTTTTTCTCGTCGCTTCGCGCTGACATGATTCAAGAAACCGGTGCTACTATCACATTTTCATTCCTGGGCGCTTCCGTTTGGGTTGGTACTTCACAGCGAATCATGTCTGCATATGGAAAAAAACTGTCACGGTGTTTGTCAAGGCTTTGACACTCTGTGAGGTTTTGGGCGAGAATGTGGTGGCCGCATTCTGCAGCAACAAATGCGGCAGTCGCATTTTAGATGAAGGCGAGAATGCTAGAGGCCCGTTTAGATTTAGGAGGAAGGAAAGAGTGGAGAAGGAAAGGCAGGGAGGTTAACCAGTTCAAGACAACCGGTTTGCTACCCTACACATGGGAGCGGGGTGAGGGGGAATGAAAGATGGGGAGGAGAGAGAGAGAGCACATAACGTACACAGCACACACATCGTCAGTCACAGTCCGTCACTCTTGCGTGATGCGTGACATCACTGTCATAGCCGCTTGTCCAAGCCCGTTTCCTTTAAAAACCTAAGCAGTCCCTTCGTTGCTTTCAGCTGCGATGTCTTCTGTCGACGACACGCGAGAATGGTTTCAATTGACAGTGGTCGATTGTCCAGGTGTGCTAGAACGGACGCCAGGGACTGTCTCGGAACATTATATTCAGGACAGTCGCATAGAATATGTTCTAGCGTCTCCTCGCAAAGACAGGCATTGCAAAAAGGGTTGTCGGCCATTCCAATGAGGAATGAATAAGATTTCGTGAATGCCACCCCTAGCCATAAGCCATAAGATTTAGGTGCACGTTAAAGACCCCAGGTGGTCTACATTTTCGGTATACATTTCCGCCGCTACCCTTCAGGTGCCGGTTCGGCCGCGCTCGCGCAGGATCTTAGGCTACGTTCACACTTGGTCTCGAAGCTGGAGGAAGCGGCAAAATCTTGCAAAAATCCGCCCGCCTAGGCGGCAAAACAGGCAGAAAAACAGGCGGCGAGCCAAATCGGTCTGGAACCGATTTTTTCGCCATGGCGAAGCGGAAACGCGGCGGAAAGTCGTTCTGCTCGACCAGAAGCTACACTAGCATGTAAACATCCGGTCGTAAAATTGAACATGGCACCAAAAGTGTAGGCTGCAATGCTGATCGACGCGATCAAGAACCACCCCTTGCTCTACGACAAGAGTGGTACTAAAACGTACTGTCAGCAATACTCGCGATAGTATTCAACGTCGCGCGACCGGAGGTGCGGTAATGAAGCCTTGGTGTGACCCAACTTCTAACACTTTAGCAAAGCGAGGCAAACCCACCACCGCCGTTTCCGAGGTGTCCGCGTCTTCCGTTTATTCATTGTCCATTTCTAGAAAACAAGTAGGTAGAAGTATAAAAGCCATTTCTTCTTCCATTTCCATGGAATACAATAGTTAGGCAGATTCCTCGGTGGCGCTCTATAATTTTCCTCGCACGTGCACGGTATGTTGCAGAAGTCGCGGGTGATTTTCTCGTCGCGACGATAGATTGGGAACGTAGGTCTCACGTATACGACGAGCAGGCTTCGGCGAGCCCCAACAAAAGGGCAAGCCCGGGTTTTAGCTTTCGTGTTCCCGTTGCCGCTTTGGGGTCCTGGAGGCGCCGACAATAATACGACATGATAAAATGTTATTACAACTTGTAAATAAAATCCATTAAAGAAATATAATCACGCCTAGGCACCAACCTGTGACTCAGCGCTACCACGCCCGTGTGAGGAGAATTACGGAACGCCACGGGCAATTTACCGAAGGTCGCAGATGACACGCGAAGTTGCGCAAGATGATCACTTTTGATGACGGGAGGGTCAAAGAATGAACATACCGCTCGAAATGCGATAATGAGCGCCACCACGCCGACAAACGTACGCAGACTAGATGGATGTGGACGAAAGCGGCAGCGGCGGCCGCGGCGGTAGCAAAACAAATGTGAACAACTTGGACATGCGTGGAAAAATTTTTCCGTCCGCTTTGGCCTTTCCGCCCGCTTGCCGCTTCCCAAGTGTGAACGTAGCCTTAGTCTGCGCTCGAAACGTCTCTTGTATGCGATTGCGCCCCTACGGAAGGCTGGTAGTTACTGTTGTGTTGTTGAATCCCAAACCAGCAATTACGGAAGGCTGGTAGTTGGTGTTGTGTTGTGGAATCCCAAACCCGCAATGTACACACGAAGGGGTTGATGCCAGCAGTGAAATTCCACTGACTCACAACAGAATGCACAAAACGGACAGCCGACAAGCATGGATTAGTGCTGTGCGCAGTACAGCGTAAGTAAACTCTTGTTGCAGGCGCCGACAGTTCTCGTCGGAGTTCACGCGTCCTGAGAAATTGATTATGTGCACTATGCACTGAACAAGACCGGAGTTCATTCCTGCATCACTAGTACACCAATCAGTCGAGATTCTGTGAGGTATAAGGCCGCTTCCTGTTTGCACCGGCGTAAGTGAAGCAGAAATGAGTTGCACGCACTACTTAAAATGCGTACACATGCCATATCTATGCTGTGCGGTGAAATATTCTGTACAATTCTGAATCTGTTGACGTAAAGGCAAATGACGGCTGCACGCTCGCACACAGCGGAAGACACAGCGGCCCATGCACTTGCCGCCGGAAATGCAACCTCCTCGTATGAGGGAGCAGGCCGACGAAAGCTTCGAAAAAAAAAAACGCATTACGCGTTCTTGCGCGTATTTAAGTTTTCTAGCGCAAAGACGCAGCGAACAAGCTATTGCATGGGAGTAGGTATATAGCCTGGTCACAAGTGCATTTTCACGTGTATAGCCATCCTTGACTTGTGAAACGCACTTCGCCCCGACGAGGACGACGCCATCTACGCTTAACGGAAGATGATGATATAAACTTTAATTTTCGAGACGGTGTTCCCGAGCGTTTGAGCTGTGGATCACTCTAGGTGGGAGGGTCCCTCATTCCAGGAATCCTCTGGCCGCGATAGCATCCCGGTCTCTGGCGACAAGACGTCGTTGTTCGTCCAGGGCCGGGGTGGAGATCTTGGCCTCCCACGTCTCGGCGAGGAGGTTCACGTCTTCGGACGTTGTATGTTTGGTAATGGCGTCTTCGGGGCGCCACGGGCACTCTAGTTGCAAATGAGCCAGAGTGTCAGGCACGGCGCAGATCGGGCAGTTGTATGTGTGTAGTGTCGGGTGGATGCGATGCATGAGGATCCCATGGGTGTACGTATTGCTCTGCAGTGTTCGGAATGCGGTGCTTTCCTCTTTCGTCAGTTTTGGATGAGGTGGCGGGTACACCCTGCGTCCCAGTCGGTAGTGTTGGAGGATGGCGTTATACGTGGGGGGTATTGTCTCCATTTCCGCTGCGTCACCAGGCGGTCGGGGGTCTCGCGAGGTGGCGGGAGAGGCCCGGTTGACGTGGTTGCGGGCCGCGGCGTGTGCCGCTTCGTTTCCCTCGAGCCCCTCGTGCCCTGGTACCACGTGACGCCGGTGTAATGGAGCTGAGTGCTTCTTTTCTGCCGAATTTTGACTGCTTCCACCGATATTCGTCCTCTCGTGTAATTGCGTACTGCGGATTGGGAGTCCGTGAAGACTGCGACCGCGTTCGTGCTCGTAGTGGTGGCGAGGGCGATCGCCGCTTCTTCCGCTGTCTCCGAGTTTTGCACCCTGACTGTGGCGGATGTCAGTTCTTTGCCTCTCGAGTCAACCACACTCAGGGCCGTAAGCGGTTTTTCCCGGGTATTTGGACGCATCTACGTAGCGGAGATTAACAATTAATGATGTCATTTCCGATCGGGTGGGTCGTCTCAATGATGCGTTTTCGAAGACTGGTCCATTCATTGGCGCGATGAGAGACCATTGCTACAAACGCCCACTGTACCTGTCGTACTTACTGTACTTTACTGAGCTGACTTTACGTTTTACTTAATGTCTTCACAAGCACACGCGAGGGGGGGGGGGAGCAGTCCCATGTCTTTGATAAACATGTATACACTCTGCTTAAACTTCAGATATTTATTATCGAACACGTCACATTGAGGAAAGCAGACGCTTGCCCTCCCCCTCCCATCCGCTCGTACCGCTGAACCCCCCCCCCGAAAAAAATTTCTGGCTACGCCCCTGCCCTAGGCGGTCAGGTGTGATGTGTGTGGCAGGGTACTGTGTTGGACTATTCTACGCGGCGCCGGTTGCACGATAGGATTAGCAGCAAACAATTAGCGAGCCTTGCAGACTGCAGCGAAAAGTGCTGACGGCTGCGTGACCTGCAGCATTCCAAGTCGCGCACTACTAAACAAATGTCACGTGTTCCGAAAAAACTGAGGAGAGGCCCTACCCCCTCCGCGCGTTAGGAGAAAAGTGTGGAGGAAGTGACGTAGTCATGGTATTTGTCTTTATTTTTTAACGATTTTTGCGCTGTGGCGGTCATGTTGTGGTGGCGAAATGGCGGCTTTTTTATGGTGTGTGCGCTCACATGTGTTGCGCCGTAGGTTTCGTACAGTGGCAAAAGCGTCGTGTGGGCAGTATTGCGTTTGTCTCTGTGTTTTGGTCCGCTGTTTTATCTGAATCGTGCTCTCCCGGATGTAGCTGTGGCCAGGTGGGACTGATGGAACTCAAACGCGTGAGCTGAATGCACATGCAACGCTGTACGAAATGTACCGCGCCACGGCAATGGCCACGGACTAAGGAATATCTGCGGGAAATATTGCCTCTTCGGCGGAATCATACTAACGTGCCATTGTAGACCGAAACCACTGTGTTCCAGAATCTGTACAATGAACGCCTTGTAGGTCAGTGACAGTCGTGCAGTATTCCCGATTTGGACAGCGGGTGATTATAAGTAACGATGGTAACGTAGAACGTTATACAACAATAGACAATCTTTGCTTTTGAATGTTGTGTTCAGTAACAACTTGCTTCTGTACATATTAAAACACATGTTGCTCAACTGTTACTTGTTTCTCGCAGTACTCGCGACAGCACGAGCTCGTTTGAGGAGAACGCTTTCCAGGGTCATACACACCTGCACAGGTGTGCCGGTGGAGTTTTACGCAGAATATGTGCTTCATTTTGCTGCCCTCGACATCGGCATTCACAATGCCTGCTTACCCAGCTGTAGTGTTTCATGACCTAGATGTGCACGTTGACGTTTACATAAGCGCTCAAAGCGCTGCATTCATGCAACGGCGCACGATTCACGGAAGCAAATGCAAATTACTGAATCAACAGGTTGAATACAAGGAGTTCTGTGCTATATAAAAATGGGGCTACTCTAATAAGGAGTACATGCATAAGATACAGCTGTGTATAACTATGAATCAAAGAGAAAGGGACGGGAGTTGTATTCATATAACCAGTTCAATATAACATATTTAAAGCTTGCAGTACATATATTCTGCGTTGAAAAAACATGATGGGCGACACGATCCCGTCCTTACATCCAGTTTTATTTCCCTTTTTCTTATTATTCTTGTACATCAATTAAGAACTGTAGATTTGTCTTACGCTTCAATTTCTGCAGGCTTCCTGTGGCTTTGTCATTTAACTATGGTTTAGGGATGAAAATATTTGAATATGGTGATGTCACATGACAAAATGATCTGAAATAATGCGACCATGTTGGACAATGCCTAATGGCACTAATATGTGTTTTGTCTATTTCTTATTTTTGTGGTGGAGAAGCTTAGCATTTTCTCTCCGGATGACATCTGGTTTCTGGCTCTTCTAGATTAACGTATTCCACGAGAGCTGTGAGTAGTGCCTACGAAATGTTATACAAGCAAACTTAGCTCGTGTTCTTAATACATTTTCAAGCTTTGTTCTTTGCCAGTGCCCATGATACAGTGTGAAGAGACAATCGCTTTCCGTCGTGCTGAACCATTTGGACGACCAGCCTTTATCGGAAGAAAGAATTCTGCAACATCGACGCGACTCAGCATCGGATCAGAAGGCCGTGCAAGCGCTCCTGCGCTTCCTGAAATTGACTAGCCTGTGTGAACGTCTGTGATCGGAATGCCTTTTCTGTTACCTATGCCTGTGGTTTTTTGCGTTTTTTTTCGCTTTCTCTCTTTGCACTCTTTCCAACCCCTATATCCCCCACCCCAGTGTAGGGTAGCAAACCGGAAACTCGCTTCTGGTTAACTTCCCTGCCTTTCCTCTCCCGCTCTCTCTCCCAAGTGTTGGATGTTACTATTATTGTTTAAATACATCTACATAAGCTAAATCAATGGAACAATTACAAAGAAGCAACTCGCTCCACAGGACAAGTGCGTATGAAATCAGATACGTTCCGTACAACAGCAGCGTATTCCAGCAATTAATCGCCCATTATATTTTATTTGCAGACTTGTAGAAACTCTTCCTTAAGTGTGCCAGTTTCTTCCTTGCCTTTTTCCATCATAGTTTTTGAAAGGTGATTATTCTGCCTGAGGCTAGCAGGATAGGAGATCATCATTGATGCAATGGATGGATGTAAAACTTTAATGAAAGTACTGAGGTACGCGACTCAGCGCGCAGCGGGCCGCTCCCACGTTGGGACGTTGATGCAATGAGAAGAAAAATTGGCTCAGACCACCGATACATTGATTGTCAAAAAGAGCGTCGGCACTACATATTCCCGCAGACGGACTCTACTCAGCGACGTGCGTTCGAAATGTTAATCCAGAAAGTGCTTTGCACAAACACGGACCCCCTTTGGAGGCTCTCGATCAACATTGGGAGATGGCCAAATTGCCTCTATCCACTTTTGCCGACGAACGGTGTCACACAGAAATCTGACAATAGAGAATCACGCACATGTATTAAGCGATAAGGCATACTGTGCGACTAGAATATTTTACTCTTACACTGTAAATATAGAATAATTGTCGCCCTGTGTATGCGCGTACCATAAATTCTAGTTCTGCCTCCGATATAACACATCTACCAAACAAGGAAATTTACTTACAGGTGGTAAGAGATGGCCGGCCCAAGTTGCAGCCCGCGCGACTTGCATCCTGGAACACATCAACTGGGCCTTGGATCAGCGGATACCTAGGCAAGCATCCGCACAGCTCGCGCGCGTAACAAATAAGGGCGAAGCAATGAATGCGATAGCAACACAGCAATGTCATACGAAGGTGAGCGGCTTTGGTAGCAATATGAATTGTAGTAAACATGAGCTGATTAAGTAAGCAGGTGTGCTGCGGCGTAAGTAGACCGACCTGAAGAGAGACTCGATTACCACGAGGAGGCGCGTGTGAAACGGTGGTGTTGATGAGAAGCGCTTCCCTTGGGCAGCGCGTGCGAAGGGACACACCTGTAGCGCTGCACTGCCGACCCGGGCAGCATTGCATGTGTAGCGTGCGTTGGAAAATGTGGCCCGACTATTACTAACTGATTGAACAAGCGTGGTGTGAGCGCGCACAAACAAACATGAATAGATCACACTGAATGACTGCAGACAACGACTGTCAAAACGCTGGCAGCAAGCGCATATATACGCCGCAGCAGCGGGCGAAGGTACGTGCGGTCTATCGCTTCAACGGAAACTGAGCGGCGAATGCACGGCGCATAAAGGTCAGAGCCGTGTGGAGATAAGAGACGATGCGGACGAGCGACGAGCGCGGTTGTTGGCAGCGTAGAAGTGCGCCCCCCCCCCCCCCCCCGCGCTCCCTCCGGCGCTGGCTTCCCGCTTCCTTGCTTGCGCGTGGGTGATTGAGTGCGTTCGCTCTCCGTGATAGCGCGCGTCCCCGCACGCTTCCGCTCGGGCATACGGCGCGCGGCGAAGATTTTATCTATAGGGAACCTCACGGCGACGGCGACGATGACGGCGACGGCAGAAATCCGGTAGAAGTGTCCATATAATTGCTATCGCAATAAAACTGAAGAAACGGCGGCTTTCGCGCATCGTTCGCTGGGAAATAAACGCAGAAAAAGCAGTCGTGGTCAGTCGAGTGTTCATCCGGGAGAATGGGAAAGAAGCGGCTCCTTTCAGCAATTAAGGAACGAATCCTCCCCACCGCAGGCGTATCTTATCTGTGTGCGCGAGAAGCGCAGGGAAGTGAAGCTTAGCGGATGCGCTGCAAGGTTGGGCTCCACAGAACGAACGCCTGCGGGGCTGCAGAAAATAGCACCTCCCCCCTTCCTCTTCACAGCCACAATCTCTCTCTCAGACGGCTGTTCCATGGCCGCACGTAGGCCGCGTCAACGCGCGTATTGTTCGGCACCCTTGCGCCGGCTACCACAAAACTTTGGTTCCATGAAGCTTCACTTAGCGTGGGAACCTCAGGCAGCAGCCAGTGTATCTAAACGAGGAGCAGAAAACCTCGTTCTCTGCAACACCGTAGAGGTGTGGGCTAGTCGGTACCTACTCGACAGGGGAACAGCGCAACAAACGCGAAAGACAAGAAGGGAGACACACACCGGCGCTGACTGACGACTGAATTCTTTGTTCAGATAGGAACACAAATATATACCCAAAGAAAAGAAGGGTACATCACTGCACATGGCCGAAAACAGTGAGACACCGCTTAGATTTTCATGCCTCCTGGCCAGCGCGCTGTGGTAGTGATGGGCGGCCACCGCAAATTTGTTCAATTAAAGCACGACGATTCCTCAAGCCACAGCGAGCCATACGTGTTTGTGGTCATAAATATAAACTGCAGATGGACTGCAAATGGTTCAGTCTGTCGATCGTACGTGTCTTCAGTGCATGCATTCGTCCAGTACAATGAGAATGCATAGACTTTTTTCGTAGCGCCGGGCCTCTAGATCGCAAATCCGTCTGAGAACCTCACGAAGTCCAAGCAGAGAAAAACAAGCAGAAGCGAGCGATGAAGGTGATCGTTTTAAAAAGAAGCAAGACAGGGCAGCGGCCGGTACCTGCTGTTGGTGAGAACAGTTCAGTTGGCTGGGCTGATAAAGCATCTTTATTTTCATAAAAGCGGCTAAAAGCAGCGAATTTGGCCGCACGGTCGAATTTGCGAAGTTCATTATGAACTTCTTTCGATATGACGTCGACAACGGTAATGCGATGACACATCGCGATTACATGTTTCGGTTTAGGATCGCTGCGGAGAACGTGCGCTCGAGCAGCCCGGTTGCGCGCAGCGCGGCGTGGTTTCGCGATAAATGTAAACAAGGGAGGAGGATCTGCCACGACAAGATGGCGGAGTAACGCCAACTTTCGGCGTCACTCGGCTTCACAAAGAGTGACGTCAGGGACCCTCCTCAGTTTTTTTTCCTTCCTCCATGCCCAGTGAAGTTTTGAAACACGTGATTTCCAGTGGGTGCTTCTCTCGTTGAAAGATATATAGTTATTTACGCGCGTAATCATCGCACGTAGCATAATGGTCCCACCCCCACATTGTCTACTTTCTTTTTCGAGTGATTATCGTACCCTCGAAGATCACTGCAGTGACTGCCGTTTGCTTGTCGCCGTGCATGGCAGCCGATCGAGCAGGGTTTTCTGCCATTTCTTTTTGCGAAGTTTTTCCACCATTGCATGCACAACAATGTGCACAACAAAATACAGTGACACATGTGCTCGAAAGTCTCCGAATTCAGAACAGAAAAAAAGAGAGAAAGAAAGAAAGGAAAGCATGAACAGTGCGAAAAAGGCAGACAACACGTGCACAATTTACGCTTTATAATAAAGACTGGCGACTATTAGAAAAAGTACTTTTAGCAAATAATCTGTTTATGCAGTCCCTGCTTGTGTAGATGATGTGGTCTTATTCCATAGGCCAATGTGAGGACTTGGTATTAGACGCCTGTGTTACGAAAACGGCTGTCGGCGAAACTTGGACAACTTCTGAGGGCTGTGCGCGAGTGCTTGCGATGGCCATCGTAATCATAACGCTGGCGCGATGAGCGCTAGGGGCGGTGAGCGCACGTGCATTTCCTAAAGCAAACGTTCTGTGCAACCGCTTCATTCCCCTGTACCGCGGCTCTGAAACTCGAATGACGTAATCTGCTACGCTATTCGCTCGGGCTGAGCGGGTGCGCAATGGAACTCACGATCTCCACGGGAGTGTGCGTAATTTCTACCGCAATACAGCAGCCTAACCACGTGTACTATGCTGTCTATCTTATAGGGGCACGCGAATAATAACTTTTGACACCGAATCAAGTACAGCCAAAGACGAATCGAATCAAATAATGACTATTCGATTCTAAAACCGAATTGAACGGGATATTATTAGGTTCGTCGTTAAAAGTTAGGAATAATCGCACACCTCTACTAGTATTTCATTTCCGGAAAACTTATCTCCACAGTACACCTGCAACTTACGAATTTATAGCTGCTGCCTTTTCTTCTTAGTGGTTCTTAAATAGGAAGAGAAGAGCAAAGTACAGCGCCGTAACTGCCTCTCGCGAGAGGGCACTGTCCAGGGATAGATTTCTACGACTTCAGTATATTTGGGGAAACAACCAAACAAGATGACATCAGCAATTGACAGATGGCAAGCTACAGCTTTAGGCGAGAAGGACCACTTAAAGGAACACTAAAGGCAAATAATAAGCTTAAGTAATAGATTATAGCTCAAGAATGTCTAAGGCATCAGTATGATCTAGAGCAGAGCTTTAGTAATCCAGAAGTTTACGTAAATGCAAGGCGCGATTTGATTCTCACCCGGGACATTCAGGTATACTAACTAGCCCGAGGAGGTCGAAAAAAAAAAAAGCCAAGAGTAATGCTGCTTTTCCCCGTCAAATGACCCCCTTCCAGCCAATGGTGTCGATGTGTCAACGTCACGTCGTGGCCGACGTCACGTTTCTGTCGCACCGGGGTAGCGAAAAAAAAAAAGAAAAAAGACATCGCGGCCAACGACACGTTTCTTTCGCGCCGCGGTCGAGAAAAAGTAAAAGCGTGTTCTTCCGTGCTTACGGACTTTTATCAAAATGGCCGCCTCCGCTGTTCTCGTCTACCCATCGGCGTCGTCAGTGAGATCGTGCTCTCTCAAGCTGATTTTAGTGCCGTTCAGTCGTATCCCAAGGTGAATTCCGTGAAAAGCCTAGTTTGTGTGTTTCGAGCAGTGTTTTTAACACATTCGGTAACGAGGATCGCTCTGGCGTTTCGTCTTCTGTGTCACCGCTGGGCACCATCGGGAAACAGCCGCCGCTGCAGTTTACTAGAATTCAACGCACTGCTCCAATTGACAAATAAGCCATTTCACTTCATTCAAGTGTAGTAACGGGCAAATAAATAATTTGAGCTAAGGTTTTATTTTCGCTCAAAATAAATGCGTCCTTCGAAACTACTTATACATGCGGTTGCACTCATAGAGTGCAACCGAAACGCCAGAGCGATCGTCGTTACCGAATGTGTTAAAAAACACTGCTCGCAAAACACAAACGAGGATTTTCACGGAATTCACCTTGGGATACGACTGAACGGCAGTAAAGTCAGCTTGAGAGAGCACGACCTCACTGACGACGCCGATGGGTAGACGCGAACATCGGAGGCGGCCATTTTGATAAAAGTCCGTAAGCGCTCCAACAGCGCTACCCGTAGGTGTCACGCGGTCGGCCGCGACGTCACGTTCACGCAGCGTCCCCATTAGCTGGGAGGGGGTCCTTTGGCGGGGAAAAGCCACACTTCTTTTGACTTGTATCAGACTATAGTGCTAAACCACTCATAATAAAGGAGATCGTTTTATTGCGTTATAACACGGAAGGAAATGCTATATACTTGCCTACTTCTACTCGATTCTTAGAAAAAGCAAGTCATTGACGTGACCCTTGACAACGAGGCGGCGGGTGGTCAGAAGGTTGCTAACGCTCGATGCTGCGGCGTCCGTGCTCTCACGCATTTGGTAGTTTCTGTATTGCGTAGTGCAGCGCTTGGTTTCCTGGCTGGCCAAACTCATAATAAGGAGACAACCTCGTGTACGCGATATTCAAGCCACCAGCGATGCGATAGACGGACCCTGTCGTCGGGTGTCACTGCAGGCCAACTATATAGTTTTTATTTTTTTATTTTTAATAGCTGCACCAAACTTGTAAAAATTGCCTTTGGCAGATTGCACTATTCCAACTCTTGATCTAAATTACTCGATGAAGCGGCTATTACTTCAACGAGAAATCAAAATGTTTATTTCAATAATTAACATAATTACGCTAATCAAAATTTTAAATAATAATTTTACGGCACATATTTTAATCTAGGAATTGTAGCTAGTGAGTTCGCAAGGCGTATCCAATTGGAACGAAATTCTCAGTGCTGCACCAGTTTCGAGGTATTAATTTCCAAAGTGTTCAACGAAATGCATTAGCGTTGCCGGTCTGGGTTTTTTTTTTCTTTTTTGGCGAGGACGCTGTTTTGCAAATTCAAAAACGCCCGTGCCCCGTGCGTTGGCGCACGGCCGGACTGGACTGCGCGCTTACTCGCTCTTCCCTGGAGATAGCGCGCACGCAGTCCAGTCCGGCCGTGGTTGGGCTACGTTAAAGATCCCCACGTGGCTAAAATCACTACGGCGTGCGTCATAATTAAATCGTGGTTTTGGCCCGTAAAATCCTATAATTAATTTCAATTAAAGCTAGTTTGATGGCACACATCTCCAAACTGGAGTCCAAAAGAGGCTAAGCGACGCAGGTACCGCTGGCGAATGCGGCTAAGTGACGCAGATACCACGCCAGCAAATTGGACGAGCACAAGGGTGCGTATGCGAAATTTCAAAAGAAATTTCTGGACAGACATTTCGGATTCAATTGTGGGGTGTGCGGTAGACTGTGGTTCAAGAACGATGTGACGGTGATTGGTAACGTTTGAGATGTCGCAAAGTGTGAACCTGATGAAGTTTTCACAGCTACTGACTTAGCCAGCTGCTCGGTTTGGCTGCGCCGAGGGAGCGCTTATGGCCTTAGCCCTCATCGATCATTGGGTGTGACAGGTGGTTGCTAACAAGCCACGTGCTGCATTTGCGCACCTGCAAAAAGAACTGAATAGGGAGCTAGTATGTTGCTTGCGCTAAGGTTCCTGTATGTTCCAAAGGTAGCGCAAACCATTGTTCAAATAGGAAAGGAGTATTTCCTTCCCGCCCTGTACCCCTCTCCTGCATTCTTCGCAGTTTTCCGCTCGCCCATTGGACGAGGCTTGACACGTGACGAACAACCCGCGCGGCTTTCGTTATCGCGGGAGAACGGCGCCATTAGTGAGCGTAGAAACACTGGGACACATGTGCGCTGTGCGTGAGCGTAGGCTTTTTACACTTTTAAAGACGCGCTCGGCTGCAGCACGGTGCCGACTCGCTGTGCTGTTGGATGTTCGAATAGCATTGCCAGGGGGGCAAGCTTTTTGCGCTTCCTCGTGGCAAACGAAACCTCAAGCGGCGAGCAATATGGCTTCACTGTATCGGAAGAAAGAAAGTTGACTGCCACCGACGGAGGTCATTACTGAGGGAGGTTCTGATCGCTGTTCTCACCCAGTTAGTAATGAACTTGGGAAGTGGGTGCGTTCTCGCGTCGCTAAGCCAACGACATCAGCCAACATCAGCCAACGACTGAGTAAAAAAAAGATCCCTGTTTATGCTCAGCGGCGAACAAAAGGGCGCATTTTGGCAGCATGAATACCAGCGTGACTTCTCATAAAATGAGCATAATGGTAGAGTAGCCAAATAAAGAGCAAAACGCGGAAAGCGCGCCCACACACGGGAACCAAGGCATATAACTGAGGGGGAAAGAAAAGCGCGCGGATGCGTTTTCGAAATTAAAAAAAAAACACGTAAATGTAAATGTCTCCGCCGTGTTGTGTGTGCATAGTTTGATGCAGCTCTTTGTTTTCGTAAACGCGTCAGGTAAACAGAACGCCATACGATTCTCAGAAGCAATCAGCAGTAGTAAATAGTGCTTAGGATTGCGTTTAACTTGTTCTACCTTTCGGTTGCCTCGTCTGAGCGACGCAGATTCTACTAATAATTGAAGGTACTACATATCTTACGTAGATATCTTACGTACGAACAGCCTTGTGAAAATACGCCCAGGACAGTCGCGTTTCAAGCAAGCGCTTCAACGCTCCGCATGCGTTACGAAATGAAGCGGGCGGTATCAGCCGTACGTAGCGGCAGCGCGCTTCGCTCACTACTGGCGGCCGAGAGGGAGGAGGCGAGGAGGAAACGGCGTGGAGAGGAGGAGTTTGCGCTACCTTTGAAAAATACAGGGACCTTAGCGTGCGCTGGTATGGAGAAGCCCCGTGTATACATGTATATAGTGCGTACAGCCCAAGAACAGCTCCGCTGATAGCCCACATTCACAGAGTGAAATGTCTGGAATTTTTTACCATTTCAAGGGCTGCTGCTGCAGCCGGCTGAAAGTTAAGTAATTGACGTCGATAAGTTCCCCGGAATATATCAATCGGTGCAGTAGTTTCACTGCAAATCGCTTTTTACTGACAAAAAAAAAGCGCCAAACTTTTTATGTTTCCGTGGATTCCTATACTTCGAATTTCGCACGCAATTTGGAATGGGTTTTCAGCCGTGAGTAATGGTGCTGCTTGCACGATATGCCAGGGTGGCGCGTAGAGCCTATTTTCACTGGACATTATTTATAATAAGCAGTTATTTCGGACAAAATCAGATAAATGTTCCATTTATATTATTTTATTAGTGGTTAGGCGTTTGCCTTTAACAGTGGACCGTATTGCGCGTGTATCTCCTTTTATAGGTTTCCATGAGCTGCAAGTTTGTGGTCATGAACCAACTAGTCAGTCAGTCTATCCTCCGACTACCCCTCTCATGTTTCTCTACGCTTCTTGGGTGCATGAGTGCCACGTTAGCCCACCTGTTAAAAAACGGAAACAAAGAACAAATTAAGTATACGTGTATGAGGCCTACGGTGTTAGATCTCTCATAATAATGATTTGACTTATTATTTGAATTATTTATTTCAGCTGGCCAGTGCATGTGCTCGGTAAACCGAGTTAGAGCAGGCTAAAGCCTTTACAAACCCCTCATGTGGGTGCACCCAACAAAAAGCAAAAAAAAGAGGAAGAAACAGCACAGGTAAACTATTATACACTTACAACAGATACAGCAGCAGTAGGTGACTGAACAAAGGCATCGATAGACCGCAAATGTACAATAGTGCAAACAATGTAAAAAACGAACAGACAATGACAGAAACACAACATTAATTATTTACTGAACACTATATGCAACAATTTCTTTCCCTAGCAACCATCTGACACATTTTGCAATGATAATTCTGGTATTTCTTGATATGCACTCAGTGTGTGAAGTAATTAGTGTGTTAGCTTTGGAATCCGTAATTTGTACGTGATTTAGAAATGTTCTATTCTGTATTCATGAACTCTACTTGGCTAACAAACTGCCAACTGTGTTACATACTGTAGAGAGGCCATAGCATTTTGCAGCATCGGAATGCGAAAATTTTTAAAAGACATAGACATGAGGCCATACTCAATTCGTTTTCTTTTTCTCGTTTATGCATCATGTATGGAGTTCCTATATTTATGGCATGTTCAAGCTGCTTGATTAGTGCAGTCTATTGAGGTTTAAAATGCGTGAGAGACATACTGAAAGCTCGCGACCAAGCAAACTCCCCCCCCCCCCCTTTTTTTTCGTGAAACTACAGCTTATGTACGGAGTGTGCATGCCGTGCAGGAGCTGCCGTCATACTGGATGTTGGACTCCTGTGTGTGCGTGTTTGCCTGACGTTTGAGTGAGCTTGCAGCGAGATTGTTTTCTCCACAATATGAAATCCTCGGTTGTATGTTTCACATGTACCAATGAAAAGAAAACCGTCTGTGGCAGAGTGCCTGATATCACAGTCAGGGGTCGTTGGTTCGAGGTAAATTAATTGCGAGAGTTCTGCTGCCGATCCGTCGGTCTCCGTTTCACGGACCGCTTGCAACTTTGTTCCTGAGATCATTGCCCTTTCTGACGGAACGTGGTTGTGTTTTCCCTTTATTCCGCCTTGGAAAAAAAGAGAGCATCGAGCGAGAGAACTTTGTCCAGTGGCTCCTGTAGACAGCTAGTCGATCAACTGGCGGCGGAGAAAGGAAGTGTTTGCGGATAGCCCCACTTTCTCCCGTGTCCGCATGCGACACGAGTCGAGCGTCTATATGTGAATGCGTGTGGGTGTGTGTCAGTTGCCGCGATGCTAGGCGCAATGGTGCGTTGGCGTTGTGCCATATACGGATCGCTCAACCCTTGCGCGGGCGCGCACGCGTGACAGCTGTTCACACAGAAGCCTAATGATCTTTGTTCCTCCTTTCGAGGCGGGCGCTCGTATAAGTTACGGCAGCGCACTGCGAGCGCGCTTTCCTCGTCTCCCGACTTTTGCACGTGCGGCGGTGTGAGACGAGCCGCGGAGAGCGCGTCAATCAGCCCAGTCTATCTGGAACGAAGAGAAGACGCAGGCATGTCGTCGTCTCGGTGGCAACCGTCCGGTGCTGCGATCGTCGTCATCGTGCTGCTGTTCTTCGACCCGTGGGCGAACCAACTCGCTCTCGGCGCGAGTGTGGCGCCCAAACGCACTGCGTTGGATATCATCTGCGGTCAGTTTAAAGCGCCCCGATTAGTGTTGTCCTTTCACAGCCATAGAGAAATTCTAGTGAGAGACGAGAAGATACGGCGCTGCGCAGGCTCCCTCTTTGAAGTCGTTTTTCCTTGCTTAAACACAATTAAGCAGCAGTCCCAGCTTCTAGCATAGCTCCTTCTTTTGTTTTTACTCAGAGCCAACAATCGAGCTAGTACGTCGAGAGTGCTCGTATATCGCAACGTCGGTTGGAGACCGACCCGACGTGTGGTGATGTTGAGCTTTGTAGAATAAATGTATAGTATTATAAAGCAGCCATGTGTCACAAGAAATGAACTCAAATTCATAAGATGAACATTACTCAGTTTTGTGAGGGATACGTCCTCGTACGTGGGCATCGTGATCACATTTGAAATTGGTGTGATCAAGAATGGCGAGTCGTGTCACGAAGATAGCAATATGACACGTCATATTCTGCGTCTACTCTTCCTTCGGTAGATATGTGAAGCGCTTGGTAATCTCGAAGGGAAACTTGTTAGATGCTCTCCTGCAATGATGGACGATTGCGCCATTAGGAACAGCACGCTTATATTAAAACAACTTTCCTGCCCATCTCTAGTGCTTTCATTATTGTATTCCTAAGGTATGATGTACAGCTTTACTGTGCATTACCTTTTTGAGCTAATTTGAAATGGTATTATATGCCACGTGTGCAAAGAATACATATGAGCAACCACGACGAAGCCGTTTCTCTTTTCAGACCTCCCCCCGGATGTGAACGACCAGCTGAGGAACACTACTAAGAAATGCGAAGAAATGTTTCCGCAATCGGTGAGTGATGGCGGAGAGTGTCATCTTTTGTACGTGCTTAAAGAAAGAGACAACAAACAGAGAAAGAGAAATTAAAGACACACTATATAATCTATAGTCTATATAGAGAGTGGTAGAATGTGCACTTTCTGAGCCTTTTCCATATCTGAACGAGCAAACAAGTTCTGAAATCCAAGAGGAGGTGGACCTTGCGGATTTCCGTACAGTTTGTTTGCTCATTCAATGTCCCCGCTCCTGCACATTTATCACTATATAAGTTTTCGCCTTTTTTTATAGAAAGCGTACTGGTTAGCCCATTTCATAGAGCGACTGCCGCGAAATGGCGATGATGCCGTGTTCGATGGTGGTGGTGGTGGTGGTGTCTGCGATGGTGCCAGATTTGGGCAAAATTTTTATCTGAAAAGCTCTCTTTTTGCTGAACCCACGTGGTTCCCTTCGGGGGGAATACTATATTTTTATATAATATCTGCGAATGGCGTGGAAGATGACTTATTATGGGCGAGAAAATATAGTTAGGGTAAATCTTTTGCCGCTGAATATTTAACTCAAAACATCGCTAGAATTACGTCTGCGATATGTCTTCTTTTTATTTACGTGATATTTTGCAAATTACTGATTTCTTTCTTCATAAAAAAATTGAACAGCTGCTAGGCTATGTTTTAGCTTGCTTTAGAATGAAAAGTAATTCTTATTATTCTATACACAGCATCGCCATGCACCATCGCTGTTCATGACATTGCTGGGAACTAGTACTGTAATTTAGAAATTGCCGTTGGCGGTCCTTTTTTTGTTTTGTTTTACGCCAGTACCTGACATATTGATGGCCTAATACGTACCTCGAGCTAACTCGACGTTCTTACTCAAGTCCATCAGCCAGAGCGCAGAGCCGCCGGTTGACTGAAATAGTAGCTTATAAGCTAGGATTTGGTAATCGGGCAACTAAAGTGGGTATTCAATGGCACTGTCATTGACGGGTGCTTCTCAACAGACTCGCCAGATGGCTGAGAAGCGTCATTGGGACTTTGTCTCCTGCGAGGCAGTTTGTCCAACTAATGACGGCGTAGTCGTTTTTTGCAAACAACGTGCAGAAGATCAGTTGGCTTATATTTTTTCATAAGAAATGCGCGCAGACGTAGCTCTCTTGATGAGAACTTGTGTAAGAGACAAACCCCAGCATGGGCAATTAGCACTTCGCCTCAACTTTAACAATGACTGCTTCTTTCATTATTAGTTGGGCAAATATGGTGCGCAGAGAAGCACAATGTAAATTATGAAAAATAGTCTACGCACCATTCAGCGGAGTCAATTACGAGCGCCAAGTGGAGGCCACATGTTTGGAATCCGAAAGCATATACCACATTTGATGATCAGTGAGCCTACTTTTGTCATGCTGTTGAATGCGAAATAAGGCTGCATGGTGAGCACAGTATCATGCTAACAGAGCTAACAGAACTAATTATTCCGATAGAGTATGGTATATCACCCTTGGAGAACTCTATCAGCATCCGTTTGGCTGGAAATAACGAGGTAACTGGCGCCAGCCACCTCAGTTTTGCCACCGATTTTTTTCTGTCGCACTTGTCTTCGTTTGCAAACTGCGGAGGCGGTGACATCATGGCGCGACAACCCGCATTTGCTGGTTGCTTCAAGAGTTACTGTCATTTAGTTATAGCTCTGCGACAAAACCTTACAAGTGTTTCAACGTTGAATTGTTACCGACATTGCTGTATATTGTGACTCTTCTTTTTAAGTACGATTAACTACACTCGGCCAACCTTTGCCGCAAACAGATTATCGCATTTATCCGAATCTAGGTCACTAGGTATTTGAAAAACTATTTACAAAACGCCTAGGTCAGCTTAGATTCGAAAATTTCGTTAAAATCTGTCGCTGGTTGAAAAATGGCCCGCCGCTACCGTGACCGCTAAAAAACCGCAGTGTAGTCATGGCTATCGGCAGCCACAGATTGTTGTCAGTTGTCACAGTTCACTTTACCGGCGTGCGATTTTCTCATGGTCACTTCTTCAAGTGGGTATAAGTCAAAATAGGCATGGGGGGGGGGGGGGTTATGACATGCATGCATACGTATTATCAGTGACATGTGATGTCCTCAAGGAGATCACATGCATTTCATTTCGTGTATATGTCAATAAATAAATGGTATAAATTACCTGGTTAGGCACAGTCAATATTTTTTCAAACTTAGCTTTCAGTTAGGGGCTGGCATAATGGGTCCAAGTTCAATGGAGGTTGGCCTACAGTGCCCTGGTGGAAGTGTTTGGCTGCCGCTTGACATTGGTAATAAATGTCATTTTGCTTGTTGTGACGGTTGCCGCTTACTATTGCCTACGTCACTAGTTTTATGAAAAAAATTATTTACCGCCTAGATTTGAGTAAATACGGTATGCCAGAGGCAATTAATTCCGAAAGGCGACGGGCGTCTTCACCTCCCATTCCATTCTCTTAGGTCTGATTTTTGGCATGCAGAGTGTCTGCTCTCGGAAGAAACAGCGACCTGTGCGTTTTTTCAGATGCCTATAGTTTGGCAATCGAAATTTATCAATGAATTTACCTCTGCTGTATAGATCTAAATACTTTGTGGAACTGGCCTTCTCTGGTATATGCCGAAATATGTTTTAATGATTGATCGATAGAGACGCAGCTAAACCACGCATGACGTATTTGCGGCTTTGAGTTGTAGCCGCGCAGAGCGCCACTCAGGCCCCCGTCTTTAAGATATCTGGTGTGAGGTTTACCTCATGCCATAACGCTAACGTCATGCGCTGCAACAGAAAGCCAAGTAGCATAGAACTGGAACTCGAAGCGCAACTTAATTATAGCATACATCTGCCAAGCAGGTTCCTGGTAGCTATAGATGGCACGATACCGCATAAAAAGGGGAAATAGGGAGTCAGTGCGCATAAACTCGGTCGCTGTGTAATATAGGATTAAGTAATACGAACATAAACACCTGCGATGTTCGGAAGTCAAGTAGGCAAGGGGAAAACTAAAGTGACCTTTAACAGTGCATATCAAACCCACCAATATGTGGTGTTGCGTCTTTCACTTAAGTTGCGCTGTGCCAAGTCGAACACGTGGTACCAAAAAGCCCAAATCGTTACACTACATATAAGCAATAAATAACACTGGTACAGGTGCCCCTGACGATAGACGGAGCACGCCGAGTGGCGGCCGTATACCAGCCGAAATGCATCTCCATATGCTAGCGGCGGTAGCAAGTACTACAGAGCATGCACAAACGAAATCTACGGTGACCGTGCGATACGCTTTTGACCACTGCGTCATCGACGGCTTAGGCGAAAAGAGCGCTTATTTGAGCGGTCGAAGGTAAGGCAGCTAAGGGAGCTTTTTCGCTTACAGCAATCATCCATCGGCGGCAAGCAGCTCTTGCCAGAAGCCTCTGATCACTGCGCGTGGCGGCATGGGTCGCTGCGCGAGCTTTTGTGCTTGAAGAGCAAACTGTGTTTTAGAACATTTTGTTGCAAATTTTTTGTACTCAAATCATGTTGATGCTGCATGCAGCAGGAGCAGTGGGTATCTATCGCGCTTAGAAGTCACCGAACCGCGTCACGATCACCATGATGTTCCCGGCGACCTGATGCAACGGCGACCGTTGATTGTCGAGAAGGGTCATTGTCGCATGCCTCGTGCGTATGAAACAAAGCTGAGGCAGTGACTTGCAGAAAGCAAACGCTTCTGGAAAGACTTGCTTGCTGTCGTTAAATGGTTGCTGGAAGCGGGAGAAAGTTTCGCTTGCGTCAACCGCTAGAAGAAGCACTACTTCTCCTCGGCCGTGATGAGGAAGTGGTCGAAATGGTATCGCACGGTCACCCCAGATTTGTTTTGCGCTAGTACCCGCTGCCACCGCTAGCGCCTGGGGATGCAGTTTGGACACCACTCGCACGCTCTCTTTACTTTCTGGAGTACCTGTACATCCCTCTCTCACGACACCCTTTTTTGATGTTATTCAAATAAAACTGATTTTAGTCTTTTTATCTTCCCACTTATTTTTAATTTTCTTGTGGTGGCGAGGAAGGAATTGAATCTTACGAGTCGTATTATTTTAGATATGGTGCCAAAATGATGTCACCGAACTTAATACGAAAATGTCCCACAATGATTTACAGATCTATTCTGCGTCTATTTTAAACCAAGTTTATTGTTTTCCCTTTATTTATGCTAGCCTCAGCCGAACGTTGTAAAAATCAGTTGCGTCGCTAGATGCGAGAATTCGGCCACAACTTATATTGTGTTTTTATGTCCTTACTGACATGCCAAGTCTCCCGTTTACTGTCGTGTACAGGTGTTTGGAATTCACGAAACTCGGCACATCAGTGTTCCTTAATTAAATGGAAACTAAAGAGAAACACTAAATTATTTTGGACTGACGAACTTCTAGTTGAAAATTCCAAGTAATTTGGCTGTATTACGGTGAATAATAAAAATAAAGTAAAACGAAGGTCATGTTCTATTTATTGAATGTCTAAGTGCGCCGGGACGTCAGTATATGACGTCACAGACTGGAAAGTTTGTTTCGTTTCAGACCGGTGTGGCTCAGTGAAATTTATTCAAAATTCCAGACTTGAGCCTTTGACTATTTTATAATGCGGTGCGGTCAATCTTTCTACATAAAAAATAGTAAATTAGGCCTGAGGAAATTCGATCAAAATTCGTGACGTCATGGCGAGCTAGCGAGGGAACTTCATGGCAGCGGTGCCTTTCGTTTTTATATCTTTTACAGTTTATCAATTGTCTTCTCTCTCTAAATGTTGCTTTTTAGTTTCATGGAAGGGCAGTTTACTAGTATAGCTCAAATTACATATTTCTTTAGTTTCTCTTTAAGGAAATAAAAATTATTTCCTGCCTTCTTCGACATTTTGTGGAGCAGGATTCTATTTGAAGCGAGATCAAGATTTCGCCAAGCTAAAACTAAATATCGGGTGAATGAAAAAAAAAGTATAATGGGGTTGGTGAATGGTTGGGGTTGGTATAATGGGGTTGGTGGGAAGCTCGCGCTTCCAGTGTGTAGGAGCTGGTTTTAAATGGCTATGGAAACTTCTAAGCATAATATTTTCAATGTCATAGAAAGTTACCGCGTTGACAGTATATACGCGCTCTTATCTTTCTGCGAACGAGGTTGCCAGCTTGAGTGACCACAGGAATAACGAATGCCTGAAGCAAGTGGCCGGGCCCGAGGCCAACGAACAAAGACCCCGGGACGTCTTCTGTGCGCAGCGGCGACTCTTCCAACCAGTGCGTATTTATTTTAAGCTCGAATGCGTTGACGACACGCACGCACATGCCCAGTTCTGATCGAGAGTGGTTGAACAAGGAATCTCTGAAGCTGAAGCCAATGTCACGACAAGAGGACTTGCGGAAACTTTGGCCACCACTTCAGACTTCCTTTGTTAAACAGCCCGCTGTTGATCATAATAAACGGATCTTGAAGCGCACCAACCGACACCCAAATATAAAACGGAGAAGCGCTGTCCTCTCCGCCCTTTCCCGTTCTGTTCGTGTGCGTTAAATATAATTCGAAGCAACATGTATGGGTTGGCGCAGTGTTACCAACACGAAATTATCCAAGTAAACGCTAACTATGAAAAAAATTCCATCAGACCTCATTTCACGATGAACGTGTCATGACAAACAACAGGAAGCGCAGCTCACTGCCCGCGAGGCACAGAGGCTTTGCTGCATGTCTTTACAATCTTACTTCAGGGGCGTCAGCCTGAACAGTGAGATCTAGTGTGCTTCAGAAATAAATGATCATCCGGGTACATTTGCCAAATTTGTTGTGCATGCTTACGTGGGCTGGTCGTCATTATGTAATTCCTAATCTGCACGATTGAAATGGAATGGAAGGTGGAAAGAAGTGTTCTAATGCAGTCACCGGGGTCGCTTATTTACCAAAATACAAGTATTGCTACAACCTTTGTCCTTTAAAAATGCATAATCGCTCGAATTATACGTCTTTCGTATAGCCTATAGATAGAGTATTTTTAAAGACGTAGCGAGGACCATACACCGTAAATCAACCAAAATTAGGGCTGTGTCAAGAGCGTCTTGCTAATAAGTTGGCATTTCCATTGCATAAGGCATACATAGTAACTAAACGCTAACATTCGGCTGTGTCCTTCGGCCTTGTAAATTTTGACAGCTTCATCATTTAGTGTGTTCACAGTGTTCAGTACCTCTACGGTCTTGCTTTTGAAAGGTCGTTACCATAGTTAAAAACCGAAGAGGTCTCTAAATCTACAAAATTTGCGACGCTTTATTGATGTGCACTCAACATATGTAGTAAGTTGTGCAATCCATCCCTTAGCTGTGTGCTTCACCTTATGCGCTCATCTCCATGTTCTTCGCCTTACAGTCACAAAGAAGAAAGTGGGAAACAATAGAGAGGCTGCCCTCTATGACAAATAAACTATTAGGCCGCTGTAGTTAAAGCACACATAGATTTTCCGACATTTGTTCCTTGTCATGTCTTGCATGTAAGTTACGACTGTGAACAGATTGCATTTTCTCTCTCTCTCTCTCAACGCAGTACATCGACTGCGTGATGAAAACTCAGAGGGACATGCTGGTAAGTATCCGATTTCTACATAACATCCGTTCACAGACATCCGTGAACGCTTTTACGAATCATCACTTTCAGTATCGCAGTGTCTATAGGAAATTACAGCCATTCATATAAGATGTCATACAGAGATAAAGGTTGTACTGTAATTATTGCATTTTTCTTACCAATTTCTCCATACTTCTTATATACTGTTTATATTTTTATATCAACACGGTTGCATAAAATAAGCAGACTCCTTTTGTCAACCAAGGGTGTACATAGGTATGGACGATATGTTGTTTATTTTTCATCTCATCAGAAGGCCTACGCCAAGCTTTCAGCGACGGAACTGCGGGCTGTTCGCGATGGACTTGTAAGAACACGCTCGAATAAGTACTTAAGAAGTTCAAGCGAATGCGCCTTTACTAACAATTTTTATGCTTCTTCTCGTTGCTTTCAGGTATGCATGCTGACAACGTGGAATGAGCTGCTCCGTTCTTAATAGCAAGTGAATCTGGAATAAAAAGACGAAAAAAAGAACTGCTGATACAATGCACTCTTTTAGTCTATCGAGTGCGAGTATTTAAAGCGCACCCTTTCATTTTGTTGGAGTTGGAGACTTTCGCTTTGCGATCTGAATTCGATGCTTGTCATTACCAGACCAGCCACAGGGCCAAGCTGTTAACCAAAGTCACTGCGGCCAACAAACTGGCAGCTCACGCAATCCCGCCCTTTTCCCACGTTTATCTTGCTGCAGAAAATGCTAGAAGGGATCAAACCGTTGATACTACAGCGCGCATCCCATAAGGTAAGAATAAAACACGAACACTTTGAAACTGTCGCTATTCTTGTGCGTAATGTGACAGCGAAGCGTAATTATGTTGCGACACAAGCAACAGGCTCCATACATACCCTTCAAACTGAAGAGTCAATCAGGCCAGTCCCACACTTAACGCGAAGATAAACATGTATACGGAAATAACGTAGACCAAAACCGCAAATTTTGCGTACGACTGCTGTAAAAAAATTGGCTGTGGCTTAACTCAGTTATGCCTGGGTATGCGTAGCGAGAGGCACGGTTAATGTTATTGTTTAGCTTGGTTCTCTCTATACCGTTATATCTTTATCGTTTAGCTTCATACGTCTGAGTGTTTAGGTTTGGTTGTTACCGCTGGTTAACTTATGGTTACATTAAAGACTATATATTTTTAAAGTGTAACGCATTTATTTTGAAAGTCTTCATCTTGTTGTTTCTCAATTGCCACAAAGACGGCCGGATGGTTGGTGAGGCGGGAGGATAAGGGGTTGTCATCCAGTGACTTGAACACGTTTCGGGTGCTATTATCATCTGAATCCACTCGCCTGGCCGCGTCGTACTTACGACGCTTCTCGAGGCGTGCGGCTCGTTCTTCCTCCGTCTCCTCGGCTCCTCTTTGTTTCGTTCCGACGACGAAGCCTGGCTTCTTTCAGTCTCTCCGACTCAATTTTCATATCTACCGACGAATCCCAACGAGCCGCCCCTTCTATATATACGATGCAACGCCAGCTGCTCCTCCGTTGCAACGCGGTTTCAGCGGCTCCTCCTCTGACGTCATGCCAGATGCAAGCGGCGAACGCTTGCAACACAACTGCGGCGGCGGCGGCGCGTCGCCGCGCTAACTCGAGCAGACGAGGTCAGATGGTGCGGCGAGAGGCGCTGCCACCTGCGGCGGTTGCTAGGCAACGGTTCAGCTCGCGGTGCGGCCACCGGCCACATCGAAAAGGCGAGACCGCGGCCAGTGTAGGTCTCGCTACAAAAAAAATCGGGCTCGTTAGTAACATGCTGCAAAATCAGGCGCCTCGTCAGGCTAAATTTTGCTCTATTCGAAGGCAACTCCATGGCTCCGGTCGGTCATAGTTTGTCAAGCACCTTTTAATTGCAGCGCAGACTAAGCGGCACCCCCCCCCCCCAAAAAAAAAGAAAGGAATAAAAAAGAAAACGTTCCACGCGGTGCTGCGACGGACGCGCTTCAGCCCTAGCACGCCCGCTGGCAGGTCTTCATCAATCCGAACTGCTTGTTACCGACGAGGCAAAGCCGGTAGAGGAGCGTCGCGTGAGACGCGTTGGCACACGGGGCGCTGCCTTTGGCTTGCATGTCTGGGAAGTAAGGGTACCGCAGATGCTCCAGGCCGCACTCTCCGGGCGCCGGGACACCACACCGGGGGGGGGGGGGGGGGGGCGGCCTCCGACGGTCCGCTGTTCTCCACGCACTGCAGGGAAAACTCTCCAAGTGTCCTGTAGACGCCGGGCTGGCTGGCGGGACACCTTCCGTGAGGGAAGGTCCACTTGGTGCAGGCGGTGCCGTTGAAGTACCAGAACGAGGCGGCCACGTCTTGCCTGCGAGAACCAGTGTTTCGTATAAAGCGTGCACTGCAGGAGGCTATATGGCTATAGTCTTCGATGCATATCCGAGTAAGTTGCGCGACGCAGGTTACTGGAAACACGATGAATGGAAGGTTCACGGCTTCGCGTCTTTCTTTCGGTCCTGCGTGAGTGTTGTTCCCAGTAGCCCGCGTGGGGCAGGTTACTCCAACTGATCGGTGTCCATATTATTAGCGAGCGTTTGAGATAGAAGTGATAGTAATTTGTGCATACATTTCCTTTTAAAGCGAAGCTTTCTTTACTAACCCTCCCGAACTTTCGTGACCGTGGCCGATGCTGGGTGATGCTGCTGGTCTTGCTGAAGAATGGGCCACACTTTAAAAAAATTGGACCAATGGAAGGACGGAACCTTGGTCCCCCAGTACAGCATCCCGATGATCTAACCGTTAGGCAACAATCGCACGTGTAACAACGAGATTCTTCGAGATGATCTCGGCGAATGCCACACCGCGTATCACCGGCGCGGGAGAGTGCAAGCGCGGGTGCCAGTTTTCTTTACGCCAAGCACGCCGGCATCGAATGAGCAAATTTAGAGAAATTTTATTAACCGCTTCACATAGATTTCAGGATGTGCGTTGAACCTGTAAAATTTTCTTTCTACGCCATACTGTATGTACGCTGTAAAAAGAAATTTATACAGATCCGGTCACCTAGACACTTTCCGTGACCCAACAAAATTGTTAAAGGTTCCAAAACAATTCTGACAGGATGTAGAAATTTCAGTGGCAAGTCCAGTCGTCATCATTATGAAAGTACTCACCTAATTTTTTTCAAACGCCCGTAGGGGCTATACACCACACGCCCTCCATAGAAGTGTTGAGTGACACTAAAAGATCATCAGGACAACTTATTGTTATGTATCAAGTTCCTACATTTTAATCCACAAACCAAAAACTATTGTGGTTGAAAAAAAAATTGCTGTTGCTTTCCATGTTGATGACGACTGTACGTCTAACAGACATTATTTAAAAACAAATATTCATGCAAGTAAAACTGCGAACCCACATGAATATTTAATACAGCACATCATCAAATCTTCAATCTTAACTGACAATGTTGTTTTATGGGTCATACCTTGTTTATGGGATCGAAAAACGAAGTACATAATATTAAGAACTCAATTAATTACATTCGCATCGAATCCCGGCCGCGGTGGCCGCATTTCGATGGAGGCTAAATGCAAAAATGCCCGTGTGCTTGCGTTGTATTGCACGTTAAAGAACCCCAGGTGGTCAAAATTATTCCGGAACCCTCCACTATGGCGTGCCTCATAATCAGAGCTGGTTTTGGCACGTAAAACCCCACAAAGAAGAAGAATTATTTATATTCTTCAGGAATAAGTGAACAAGAGCGGCTCTCTTTCTCAATCTGTGATCGATGGCGACGCTTCGTCGCGTTTCTCCGCAGCGTTGGCTGCCGCTGTTGGGGCGCGTTCGTCAAGTATGCTGTGCCTCTTTTCTCGATATGCGCTGTTTCATCTTGCCGGATAATTTTATTGCGATAGCAATTATATGGACACTTCAAGCAGATTTCTGCCATCGGCGTCGCCGTCGCCGTGAGGTTCCGTTTACAGTCCAAAGGCGATAAAATCGTCGCCGTATGCGCGAGTCAAAGCGCGCGGGTGAGCGCGCTATCACGGAGAGCGAACGCAGGGCGGAAAGCAAACGCGACTTCCGTCGCGCAAAAGGCCATGGGGGTATGGGAGAGAGGTAGGCGGGGCGGCGCTGTGCTGCGGCACCAAATGCGTATCTTGCAACCGGACGCAAGGGGAACTGGCCAGTCAATCTCTCACGCGAAAGGAGGAAAGCGGGAAGGCAGCGTGCGAGGGAGGGGAGGGGTACAGCTTCCACACTGCCAACAACTGCGCTTGTACTTTGCCCGGCTGCGGCGGTCGCCCGGACAGTCTCTTAAAAGCGATCTCCACACGGCTGTGACCTTTGTATGCGCTGTGCATTCGCCGCTCAGTTTTCGTTGGATTAATAGACCGCCCGAACCTTCGCTCGCTGCGGCGGCTGCGCTTGCTGCCAGCCTTTTAACAGTGGTTGTCTGCGGTCATTGAGTGTGATCTATCCATGTTTGCTTGTGCGTGCTGACACCACGCTTGTTAATTCAGTTAGTAAGCGAATGTGTCCAAGTTTATGCAGCCGAAAAAACTACTATCCCTACTCCGAATAGCTCTCTACTAACTTGCTATCGCAATTGATGCTTCGCCTTTCGTGCGAAACTGCGACATTTTTACGTTAAGGGCCCCGTGTCGCAGAAAATTCGGCGTCGGTGTCGGCATTGGCACCCGTGGCCGAGAAAATAATCCCCAACCACGCAGGCCCGCCAAATATATTTAGGTATGCTACACTATGTTGCTCATAACTTGTCTTGCATTCTTGGCAAAGCTATTCCACGGAATCTTGAGAATGACAATCCACAAAGAAATGTCATGAAACAAAAGACCCACAGCGCATGCCCCTTATAAAAATTTTTGCTGGAAGTCTGATTAATAGCTGTATACAATTCTCATCAGAATACCAGAAATTCTGGTTACATTGTGATGCGTTTTTGTGATGAGTGCTTGATAACATTCTGCATGTATTTGGCCACCGCGTTTCTGGTGAATTCTTGGTTACCGAGTTTGTCGTGCATTCTTGATTACCGGGTTTGTGGTGCATTCTTGATTACCAAGTTTGTGGTGCATTCTTGATTACCAAGTTTGTGGTGCATTCTTGATTACCAAGTTTGTGGTGCATTCTTGATTACGAGTTTCTGGTGCATTCTTGGTTACTGCGCTTCTGGTGCATTCTTGATTACTGTGTTTCTGGTGCATCTTGATTATTCTATTTCTGCTGACCCTCTGAGGTATGTCACAATTGTTTCTGACAATATTGTGTTGAATATGTGATAAATTCATGACTTGCATCAGCACTTGCAAAATTGCACCTCGGATCACAACCTCCGCCCCAGGTGACAAACAGCTAGGACCTCGAGATAGTATGATCAAAGTTGGCTACTCTGCCATCCACTGGCTTTGCTGTGTACTTTTTGCAATCGTATTTAGAAGCAGCGTTAGCATGGACGGCCGTAAGCATGATGCAGTAAACAGGAGTAAATAGGTGCTAAACTTTACTTCCTATGAGTGGATATAGTACAATCTCTCTTCTTCAGCTCTCGAGCCAACATTGAAGACAGGCTATTCTTCAGGTGCAGGGTTGTCGTAGCAAACTTGCTGCATGTGTAGCCTGCAAGAAATGAAAAAAAGAGGTTCACAGGTTTACCGTGTTTCCACAGCCATAAGTGCAATGCTTGACATCGATTATCTGAATGCAGACAATACTTGGCAGAATGGATACTAGACCACTTTATGGCTGTTCAAGTTGAACCCCTGCACTACTCTACATGTATGGTGGCACAGATGCATTCTATAGGGCCCCCAACATAAAAACATTGTTTAAACCAAAAATATTCTTTTAAGCAGAGAATGTGTGTAGATGCTGTGTTCATTAATAAATGTAATATATTTTGTACTTAATTACTGGCTACAGGACAACATTATATATAAAATACCGAACTGCTACTTTAAGTGATGACACATGTGGCAATAATGTTAAGAACACGTATAAGGCACCCTTTTGTTTGAGTTGAGACAAAGTTTAAACACTACCGGTTCCAAATACCATAATTTCGACATCAGGAATATTTATATGAGGCAGATGTTACTTGATCGTAAGGATCGTAACAGCGCAAACAAGACACGGACAAAAGGAAGGAAAAACGACAACACGGCGCTGTGTTCCTTTTGTCCGCGTCTTGTTTGCGCTGTTACGATCCTTACGATGAATCCCAACCAACTGGCCCAACTTGCCGTCTTGTTGCGGATGTTACTTGAGCTAGTAACATGGACGGTGCAACAAATAATGAGGTAACTAGCAATTATTTATCATCTGATTTGTTCACTAACACTTTGCAGTTGGCAAAGTGAAGCCAATGACTTATCGAGGCTTGTCAGCTTGAAATGAATTTAGAAACTTGCTCAACTTGCAACAAAATGTACTGGCATTCCACTTATTTTACTAAAACTGAGATCGAAATACTGAATTCTGCTAGCAGTCATTTTTAAGTGGTGTTAAAAAACTGGTGTTGCACGTAGTACATGACTATTTTTGCAAATGAGTTGTTTTAGATTTATTTATTTAGAGAAACTGCTATGCCATCGACATTTTCTTTCCTACAAGCTACCTTCGAGCTAGAGTACACAGTTGCCTTTCAAAGAAGTCCCTATACCAGGAGACTTTTCCCCAACTTCAACAATAGTGCCATTTTTGTTCCCAACACGGGAGAGTTAGGATTACTGATGAAGATGTTACGGGGAGTATTTAATTACCGGTAAACGGCTAGCACTTCTCTAGTCAAGAATGCACAGAGCGCACAGAGCGCACAGGTTCCAGCAGGTTTCAGTCTGACAGAAGAGCCTCAGACCCAGCCCCACTACAACGTCTTTGTCTTTGCCATGGCTCGTGACATTATCCCCGGCCGATGAAGCACCGTCCCGGTGCTTGTTGTGGTCAAAATGGTTATCACAGTTGTAGTGTTTGAGGCGGGAAACATGTACGATATCACTTCGTGGGGCGGCAGTCGATGAGGTGGATGCCATGGGAGATATCTCATAGGTGACAGGAGTCACCTGGCGCAGCACGCGGTAGGGCCCGACGTACCTCGACATTAACTTTTCACAAAGGCCGACACGACGAGATGGGAGCCAGAGGAGGACGAGAGAGCCCGATGGAAAATCAGTATGCCGGTGTCGACGATCGTAAGTGGCCTTCTGTGCGGTCTGCGATGACGAGAGTCGAGCGCGGGCTACTGTGCGCGTGACGAGCGCACGCGTGATGGCATCTTGCGCATAGGAAGTCGTGGACGGGGAGGCTGGATCAGAAGGGAGCAAGGTGTCAAAGGGTAGTAAGGGATGACGTCCAAAGAGAAGATAGAAGGGTGAGTAGCCGGCAGTTTCATGACGCGATGAGTTGTATGCAAATGTGACAAACGGAAGCGCAGCGTCCCAATCGTGGTGGTCATCGGAAACGTACATGGAAAGCATGTCGGTCAGTGTACGGTTTAGGCGTTCGGTGAGTCCATTGGTTTGAGGGTGATATGAGGTCGTGAAGTTGTGGTGAGTAGCACATGATCGAAGTAGATCGTCAACCACACGAGAGAGGAAGCAGCGACCGCGATCTGTGAGCAGGTGACGTGGAACACCATGTTGGAGGATGACGTCATACAGCAGGAAGTCGGCTACGTCTGTGGCGCAGCTGATTGGCAACGCTCGAGTAATTGCATATCGAGTCGTATACTCCGTAGCGACTGCAATCCATTTGTTGCCTTTCGTGGAAATTGGAAAGGGACCGAGCAAGTCCAGGCCCACTCGATAAAATGGCTCGATTGGAACGTCAATTGGCTGAAGTAGACCAGCAGGTTGGGTCGCAGGTTTCTTGCGACGCTGACACAGGTCACAAGATGTGACGTAGCGGCGAACGGACCGATAAAGGCCCTTCCAGAAAAACCGTCGTCGTATGCGATCTTAAGTTCTCGAGACGCCTAAGTGCCCGGAAGTGGGGGCGTCATGAAACTGGACGAGGACGTCCCTGCGCAGATGATGCGGGACAACGAGCAGGAGTTCTGCCCCGTCGGGGTGCATGTTGCGGCGGTAAAGAACGTTATCCTGAAGCAAGAACATGTTGAGTGAAGGGTCGATGGTGCCGGATTGCAGACGGTCAATAATAGAGAGCAACGATGGATCTCTACGTTGTTCGTCGGCCACATGGATGAAGTCTGTTATCGTCAAGACACAGGTGTCGGGGTCTGTTTCAGTGGAGTCGGGTGGTTCAACGGGATGGCGGGAGAGGCAGTCGGCGTCGTTGTGTAACTTGCCAGATTTGTACACTACCGAGAACGTGTACTCCTGTAACCGTAATACCCAACGGCCGAGCCTTCCTGTGGGATCTTTAAGTGTCGAGAGCCAGCAGAGCGCATGATGGTCTCTTATGACCACGAACGGCCGTCCATATAGGTACGGACGGAATTTCGCGACAGCCCAGACGAGAGCTAGGCACTCCCGCTCAGTAATGATGTAATTCTTCTCCGACGGTGACAGAAGACGACTAGCATACGCGATCACGCGGTTGACTTCGTTCTGTGTTTGGGCGAGGATAGCACCAATGCCATGGCCGCTTGCGTCGGTGCGAAGTTCTGTTCTAGTAGCCGGGTCAAAATGAGCCAGCACAGGTGGTGAAGTGAGGGCAGAAATCAACGACGCAAAGGAAGTCGCTTGTTCCGCGCCCCAAGAGAAGGCCGCATCCTTTTTGAGTAGGTCCATGAGGGGTCGAGCAATGTCCGCGAAGTTGAGAACAAAGCAGCGAAAGTAGGTGCAGAGCCCAAGAAAGCTGCGCACTTCTTGCGTGGACCGTGGAACCGGGAAGTCGCGGACGGCAGGACCTAGTCAGGGTCCGGTTGTACGCCAGTAGCGTCGACTAGGTGTCCAAGTAATTTGATGTGGCGGCGCCCAAAGGTACACTTAGATGAATTGAGCTGGAGGCCAAAACGCCAAAATATGTCGAGAATGGCCGACAGACGAGGGAGGTGGCTGTCAAAGCTGGGCGAGAAAACGATTACGTCATCCAGATAACAAAGACAGGTTGACCATTTCAGACCACGTAGAAGAGTGTCCATCATGCGTTCAAAAGTTGCAGGAGCATTACACAACCCAAAAGGCATAACCTTAAATTGGTAGAGGCCGTCGGGTGTGATGAATGCGGTCTTCTCGCGGTCGCGCTCATCGACGGCAAATTGCCAGTATCCCGAGCGGAGGTCTAGCGACGAGAAATATTTGGCACCATGGAGACAGTCGAGCGCATCATCAATTCGGGGAAGAGGATACACATCCTGCTTCGTTACCCGATTGAGATGGCGATAATCGACGCAATACCGCCAGCTGTTGTCCTTCTTTTTCACAAGCACTACAGGGGATGCCCAGGGGCTAGAAGAAGGCTCGATCACATCTTTATCAAGCATTTTATCAACCTCCTTTTGGATGACTTGGCGCTCAGAGTGAGACACTCGGTAAGGGTGCTTGTGAAGGGGGCTGGCGTCTCCAGTGTCGATGCGGTGGGCCGCGACTTGTGTACGGCCTAATGGAGTGTTCTCAACATCAAATACGTGAAGGTACGAAAATAGGACACCACGGAGTGCTTCACTTTGGGACGGTAAGAGGTCGGGGGATATCATTTTGTCCAGAAGTGCCTGGGTTGGCGCCGGTATGACAGGTTGGGTCATGGGCTCAGCGTCAGCAGTGAATGAAGAAACAGTACATTCTTTCAGAGGTGACAGTTCGGCTAGTGAAATTCCTTGAGGAAGAACATGGGTCGAAGTAGAAAAGTTGAGGACTGGGAGCAGCGTTCTGTTGTTGGCAACAACCACTATGCAATGAGGAAGCGCGATGTTGCTTGAGAGGATCAGGTCTGTTAGGGGAGCGACCACATATTCACCATCAGGGACCGGTGGAAACGGTGACATAAGGACGTAGGTAGCAGCCTGCGCGGGTAGTCGTAGAAACTCCATGGAACGTAGGCGAGTGTGACTTGATGCGGCGTAATCAGGACACAATGGCAGTTCGAGCCGCAAAATGCCAGTAGAACAATCAATGAGGGCAGAGTGGGCGCTCAAGAAGTCAATACCAAGAATGACATCATGAGGGCAAGCGTCTAGAACAGCGAAAAGAACTGAAGTATTCTGACCGGCAACAGTAACGCGGGCAGTGCCCATACCAAGAACCGGTGTTCGGGTGCCGTCAGCTACTCGCACAGTAGGAGAGACGGCAGGTGTCAGCACTTTGCGTAGGCGGCGTCGGAGCGTAGAACTAAGAACAGATATGTGGGTGCCAGTATCAATGAGAGCAGTAACGGGCACACCGTCGACGAGAACACCGAGCAAATTGCGTCTGGAAGTAGGGGTCGATAGAGGTTTTTCGGTCCTTGTCGTCAATGCGGCCTCACCTCCCGGAGCTGCACTGGCTAGTTTCCCGGGTGGTGGCCAGAGGAAGCCAGAGAAGGAGAGCGACGGCGTTGAGGGGAGCGCGACTGGTGAATTTGAGGGGACGGCGATCGGCTGGACCAGTGTCCTTGTGCGGCAACATCGGCGTAGGTCAATTCAGAGCGCGAAGACAGACGGTGAGGATCATGGGCCGGAAATTGGTCGTCGAGAAGAGATGTGCTATAGTACTGGCCACGATCTTGGCGGCGGTCACCAGGGAAGCTTGGTCGGTAATTCCGACGATTGCGGCAGTGGCGTGAAATGTGGCCGACGCGAGAGCAAGAAAAACAGATTGGGCGGTCGTCAGGCGTCCTCCACTTAGATGGGTTTCGGTAGCGGGGTGTGAACCGGGGAGCATAAGCGGCAGCAGCAACAATTGGGGCGGCGTGGTGTTCAGTGTGAGGACCGGAAGGGCACATGGGCGGAGGAGCATAACTGGTGGCTTGTGGAACTAGGACGCCCATATTTGCAACCTCTTGACGGACGACGGCCTGAATAAGGGATATTGTCGCCAAATGGTCGTGACCAGGTGCCTGATAAGCGGCTGGAGCCATGGCTTCGAGCTCCTGGCGAACAATCCTGGCCAAGTGGTTAGGCGTCGAGAACTGAGGGGGCGTCATGGGATCTTCGCACGAGGAGGTCACAGCTGTGTTCGGGAGTCTGTTAAAGCGCTGAGTAATCCGTCTGCTTTTTGCTTGTTCAAACCGCCTGCATTCTGTGATGATGGAGTCAACCGTGGTGCAGTGCTTACACAGAAGTATGTTGAAGGCATCGTCAGCTATGCCTTTCAACACGTGGCCAACCTTGTCTGCCTCTGGCATGTCTTTGTCAACTGTGCGGCACAAGGCTAGCACGTCTTGGATGTATGCGACGTACGATTCCTTGGACGTCTGAGCTCTGGCCGCCACTCGTGCCGGGCTGTCATTTGTCGCGCGGCCGATCGACCAAACAATGCGCGCATCTTCTCCTTGCAGACGTCCCAACTCGTCAGTTCTTCTTCGTGCGTGTTATACCACACGCGAGCCGTGCCCCGTAGGTAAAAAATGACGTTGGCGAGCATTAGGGTCTCATCCCACCTGTGGTGCTTGCATACGCGCTCGCACAATAAGAGCCAATCGTCGACGTCATTGTTGTCCGTGCCGCAAAACGTGCCGGGGTCGAGGGGTTGCGAAAGGACCACGGTTGCTGGAGCCGCGGGCGCGGGCTGCGATGACTGCGTACTGTCCTCAGCCATGGAGGCTGGAGAAACGTGGCGTCCGCTCCGAAGATCCGTCGACATGTGAGGGTCGACCTCGTCAGACGACCACCTGTGACGACGGTAACCCGTATTGTTCGCCGCGAGCTTGAGGCCACCTGTTCGCCAGCCTTCTCCGCGACACCTCCCGATCCGCCTGCAGCCACGATTGCAATGATTCAGGCCGTCGTACGACAGGAATTTGAGAACATGGGTCTCAACGCCGTGTGTTCGACGACTAAACCCAGCGTTCCCCAGTTCTCTAGTGGCCCTCCTCGACCCCGGCAGTCATTTTCTGCTCCCTATCGCAACCCGACCGAATGGCGTACCCCTGATGACAGGCCGATCTGCTTCCACTGCTGTCGCATCGGCCACGTCGCTCGTCACTGCCGCAACCGATGGCCACCACCTGCTCGGACGTACGCCGACGCTTCTTCCCGTACCTTTCGACCTACTGTTCCTTATGCTACCCGCCATGAACCCGCTGCCGCTGATGCCCCAGCTCCGAACCATCGCTACAGCCGCTCGCCCTCCCCTCGACGCCATCAGTCTCGTTCGCCCCAACCCCGCCGCTTTTCTTCGCCTCCCATCGCCTCCCGGATCCAGCCGGAAAACTAGCCACTGCAGCTTCTGGGGGTGAAGCTGCGTTGTCGACCCTGCCCTCAAATCCTCTGCTCACGTTGCCTACGAACCAAAACCTTCTTGACGTTGACGTTGACCCTCACATGTCGAAGAACCCGCAACCTCCACCAAAAAGATGTTACGGGGAGTATTTAATTACCGGTAAACAGCTAGCGCTTGTCTAGTCAAGACTGCACAGAGCGCACAGAGCGCACAGGTTCCAGCAGCTTTCAGTCTGACAGAAGAGCCTCTGACCCAGCCCCACTACAACGTCTTTGTCTTTGCCATGGCTCGTGACAATATGATGGCCAAGACAGTTGGCCATATCTTGCCTTCAAAGGACTCCGGTGAGTATAAATTGCTCAGCCTGGAACTGACATTTTACTGCGCTTTATTGGAGGTGCTATTACAATGTGCCATCAGCCAAATTAATACAGCGTACTTTACACTAACATTAGTCATATCAATTGTGAAGTAGGAGACAGCTAAGAAAATGAAGAGCGATATTTTGCTTTCAGCTGCATACACACAACATCAAGACAAATAAGAAACATGACAAAACAATGACAAAAGGAAACCTCCATGGCAATATCAGTTACTTACCGATCACTGCATTGATCCTGACTGGGTCCAGTGCCTCCTTCACAATGGCGTTCTTCTTAGCATTGCTGCCTTTTCCGAACAATGATTTGCCACGCATCTCCTCAACTGTGAAGATGCTGCGTAGGAGATGTCTGGCAAACTTGGTAGGCCCCTGGCAGTGCGAATGGAGGCGCTCCAACAGTGTGGTTTCGACAAGAACACCTCCACCGATGTTAACATGCATACCACAGAAAACATGCATTGAGCAAAGAGCAGTGTTTTTGCACATAGCAAAGCACAACTTTGATGTCCAAATTGTAACATCAAGGGTGAACAAATTTTAGCCATTGCTTTTTTTATAAGCTTTGGTTTGTGGGAATCCTCGGGTCCCATAACAGCCGCACGGGCAGCGAACGTCGCGTCAAGCGCATGCGTACCAGGGAGAGTTGGGAGAGGGGAAACTTTCCTTCCGCGGGCGGCGCGCGGGAATCGCAAGCGCTATCAGCGCCACCGGGTGGGTCACGTGAGATCCCGCTGATATCGCCCGGGTCTCTTTGGTCTCCAGCAAGCGGCGACGGCGGAGGTCTCCGCCGCCGCTCCCGTATTCCCGCACGTGGTTAGTCAACCGCGTTCTTGCCGCGGCAAACGCCGCCTCCCCCCCCCCCCCCCGTATTCCCCCAGTTGGTAAGTCGGAAGCCCTTCTTTACCTAGTGTATTATTCTCTTCGAGGGAACCCTCAGCGATGTCAACTATATAGCTAGCTGGCCTGCTCGAAGTGTTAGTTGCAGTCGTAATAAATGCTTTCCGAGTGTACACGTGGTTGTCTATTGTTTCCTCGAGCTTGTACCGGACCGCGGTTGAGGCGCAGGCATGCGCCAACCGCGGGGCTCGGTGTGTCGAGGCAGAGGGCCGTTGGCATCCCACATATCCCGACATTTTGGCGTTCCCAACGTGGGGCAAGCTCTCGGAAAACGGGACGACGATCTGTCCGGACCAGCGTTAGGCCTCAGCCGAAGGCGTGATTGCTAGCTAGATCTGTGTGTGCTTTCTTGAGGGCGAGTTAACGCTGCGCCAGTGTCTCCGAACTCGTGTAGACGCTGAGATTTGCAGCAAGTTTTCTTCTAAGAGTACGCCCGAAGCGAGTTAGTGCAGCAGCCGACGCGGTGGTCGATTTTCCCTGTACATATGTAAATAGCCTCCTTTCTGTATCTTTGGCTCTGGGAACCGGGCGCCGGAAACGCTGGCTAGGACGTCAGCGGGGCGCAGTCCCAGGAGTCGGCTCGAAAGCTGCTTGTTGAGCAGCGTGCGGGGACCGCTTAGCTAGGCCTGCATCTCCTCGCGGCGGCTCATTGGCCCTTTATGGGTCTTTTGTGGCATTGGTATCCGTCATGGACGCGATTAGGCCTAAGGCTCTGCGGAGCTGCCGGTCGCATGTTCGAAGACGACCATGCCGTGACATTTAGCGGGTGCAACCGGATTCGCTAGTTCTATACTCGCCCGAGCGGAGAAACCTCGTTCGAAATAGAAAGCTTATTTTGTTCAGATGGACCCAATATTTTGCGGGCGGAATAACCGAAATCTCGGGGGACCAGAGAGCGCTTTGTTCATATGAGCATCGCCCTTTTTCGCGCTGTATCGGACCGGAAAAATTCGGTCGAAGCGAATAATTTCATTCAAACGAACTGGATTGTTTTTTTTTTCTTCTCGTTACCACATAAAGCTATGCGGTAGACGGGTGGTTCAGCATCGTGTCAGACGGCCGACGCTGCGGCGGCCTCTACTGCCTTAATTCTAAGTGTTTGTGGAGTGCATTTGAGCGACTTTGCAGAACGAGTGAAGCCGTCATGACTTGCTATTGCTGCCATGGTCCACGTCCATGCCTGCTGTCTCGGCCCCTCCCTGTTCGCGGCCCGATGCAGCAGCACATGGCAGCCACAATGAGGGAGGCCCACCATCATATACTCCCACGAGGATGCGTCGGTGCGAGGTTCATCGAGCCGGCGCGCGCGCCGCTTCGAGAAAGTCCTGACCCGCTGTTCCCGGGTGGACATTGCGGCGCGCATCTTGAGGGCAAGCCATCTTCAGCCCCCGTCACCGTCAACCTCTGTGACGGCTGCCACATGTGGGCGGCCGCCACACAGGACTGTGCTGCCTATCAACGTGGATTCGGACATTTACTGCCGAAGTTTACTATCGCATCTGCCCGGATACTTTGTCAATTAATGCCGTCGTTCCAGCGATTTCTCCACCGTAGGGCAATATTTAAGGGTGGAGGGATGTGGGAATCCTCGGGTCCCATAACAGCCGCACGGGCAACGAACGTCTCGTCAAGCGCATGCGTGCCAGGGAGAGTTGGGAGAGGGGAAACTTTCCTTCCGCGGGCGGCGCGCGGGAATCGCAAGCGCTATCAGCGCCACCGGGTGGGTCACGTGAGATCCCGCTGATATCGCCCGGGTCTCTTTGGTCTCCAACAAGCGGCGACGGCGGAGGTCTCCGCCGCCGCTCCCGTATTCCCGCACGTGGTTAGTCAACCGCGTTGCCGCGGCAAACGCCGCGGACCCCCCGTATTCCCCAGTTGGTAAGTCGGAAGCCCTTCTTTACCTAGTGTATTATTCTCTTCGAGGGAACCCTCAGTGATGTCAACTATAGCTAGCTGGCCTGCTCGAAGTGTTAGTTGCAGTCGTAATAAATGCTTTCCGAGTGTACACGTGGTTGTCGTCTATTGTTTCCTCGAGCTTGTATCGGACCGCGGTTGATGCGCAGGCATGCGCCAACCGCGGGGCTCGGTGTGTCGAGGCAGAGGGCCGTTGGCATCCCCCCATATCCCGACAGGTTTTAAGCGCCATAACTATCCTTCGGTTTACAAAGCCAAAGAAGTCATTCTTTGCGTGTCACATGAAAAGCACAAGCAGTGATGACAAGTGAAACTGCTGACTGGTTCTGGTGACATTGCGCTTAGTAATGCAAGGCAACACTAAACAGTTTAGCCCACACCAAAGAGCAACAACAACCAGGTTTTTTTAATTATTTGTAAGAAAATTCGGTGTTTTTAATTCTGTGCTGGAAAAAAAGTTGAAAATGTAGGTAAAACTGTAAATTGTGCACCGAAAATACAGTTCCCGTACATGACTCTGTCACAGATTTAGAAGCATTTTTCCACACTACAGCTATTTTGAGTAGACAGAAGATTTTTCAAAAATTCCTAAGCTGAGCTTTTAAAATTATTTTCAGATATCAGTTACACCATTTGTTTAGATAAACTAGATAGACCAAAACCTACACTATCAAAATGCATCTCACGTGAGCTCAATCTTATTTTTATTTTTCATCCTCACAAATTCTTTGCTCATCGTAAGACCAGCTAATTTTGTATTCTAGTCGTATCTGGAAATATAGTTTACTGTAATTTCATATTCTGCTTTAGTGCTTTATAAAGCCTGCACAAATACCCAGCTACTTTGCAAAGGAAAGGTGAAATCATGGGATAACTTTAAATTGCAGGCACCATGGTCAGGTATCGAGAATAGCACACACATACAAAAAAGGGAGCTCTGTTCATGAATCTTTTAATTTTTTCCATCGTTAATAACAATAGAAACGTGCACAAGTTAGCCCAATGGCAAGTGTTGCTCATATACCATGATCAGCAAGGCTGCTGATGAACTCACTCAATGTTCAAATGAAAAAAAAATTGATAAAAATAGACTGGGGCAGGAACTCCCATTTCATTAGTAGAGCACCATACAGAATATGTAGATTATAAGCTTAGGCCTCAGTAACAGCATGGTGGGTATAGCTTCAATGATAGCTGGTAAAACTGATGGCATCTTGAGAGCAATTTTGCTGCATTGCATACCTTGTCTGTTAATGCAGAAGCAACAAAATTAAATGAATAAGAACAACCAAAATTTTCTAAGAGGGAAAACTTGCCTGGTCTGCTTCATCCGCAGCAGATGGTTTTTTTTTCATCTTCCTCATCGTTTTTCTTAACTTCTTTACCACGTCATAGGAGTCTAGAAAAAGGGAGCATATGAATGCAATCACATTAATCAAAATGCTTGCCCAAGTGGTTATTAAAGTAGCCTGTGGTCTGCAGTAAACCAGAATTCTGCAAGCCATCATGTATATTAAACAAGTGGGATCCCAATTTTGACTTTTTGACCTTTTAGAGCACTTTGAACAGCATTTCAGGTGCTCTACTACAAGGATAATTGTGATAATTTACAGCAGTTACCTAAATAACAGGGAGTTACTGTGGTCTAGTTCTAGTTCTTCACATTGACAAGCACACTGCGAATGACGGTAACATTGTGTTCAAGTGAGGATGCGCAAAAAAACAGTAAATGACTAGAACTATGAAGTAAGGTACTGGTGACAGTAAAAACAAAAAGCCTGTTGGTGTGATACCTTTGTGTCCTAATTATTGGCACTTCCTTTCATTCATTCCCTATATAGCCACTTTAAACAAAGGCTGTGGTGTACTTATAAACAAGAATGATTTCAAGGTACCGGTATGCTTAGAATGCAGAGGTGCCATGCCTTATTAACAGAATGTGAGGTGTGTTAAAGCATTTTTGTTTCTCTCTTATGAACACCACCTAGAATGTCATGTGCATGTGTGCACAAGAGTGGGGGGAGTCTATCTACACAACAGCGTATACTGTGGCTGTGGCCTACACTTACAAGACAAATACTAGTAATCACTGTACAATTTTGTGCTCTTCACCTGGCGACCTTTTACAAGATAATGTAAGAACAGTGTGCACAAAATGTTGCCGTACATTGCAAAGCAAAACCTTGATGTTACGTCTAGGGTGAACAAACTTTAGCCATTGGTTTTTTGTAAGCTTTAGTCATGGCACAACCCATGCTAGTTGTGCCATAACTATCACTCAGTTTACAAAGCCAAAGACATTCTTTGTATGTCTGGTGTTTTTATGCCTTGCCACCTAATAAAGGCTATGCTTAAGAGAAACTTCCACTTCTAGGAAGCAAGAGTAGTGCACCCTTAAAAATATGCATAACTGCAATGGCACAAAGTACCACATTGTCTTGTAGCGAGGACGATGCGAGTTTAGGCACATGTTTCTGCAAGCAGGCTCTTTTCCCCCGTAGTTTTTCAGGCCAGCTACAGCCTTCCCGTGCCTCTTTCAAGCAAGCTAACCATGACCTCCCTTAACTGACAAAACATTGCATGATACCGAGATAGAAAGAGCGCCCTGCCTCGTTAGGTCATCTCATGCTTGCACTCCCAAGGTGTACCCACACAGAGCGGTAACATGAGAATCGTGCACGATGGCACAATTCCGTTACTAGCGGGTAAACATCGCTAGTAACGCTGGTAGAAGCAATTTTGCATCAGCGTCGTTTTCTGGCAGCGCAAAAAACATTCTGTGATGCACGTCAGCTGGGGATCACACACCAATAAACTTCTTGAAAACCGCACGCAAAGTTTAAGCTAGCAAATCAAATGCAAGGAACTCCACGTAATTTCTGCAGTCTGCAGAATTTTGCGGCCAAAGTGTGCAGCTTGTTAATGAAAGTGACAAGGCCATTAGACCCAATGGGAATGGTGGTCCACGAAGAAACATACTCTGCGTTGCAAGACGACGGCGATGGAAGTAGAGCACATGCCCTTTAAGCGGACTGCGGTAGACAGGCATAACACCTGTGCAGCTGTCAAAAAGTGTCTTGCATCTGAACAAGCGAACATTGTAATTAGGGTGATTGGATCCCGCTCTCAATAGAATAGTGCATAAGGTTAAGCAGGTGACAGCCAAAAAAAGAAAATGAACGAGAAAACCTACACACACATGAAAGCATCAAACCAGTCATCAGGCAATTACAAAACATGCAGCAGTCATGTATTTTCCGTTACATATCACCATCATGAAGCACACGATCACACAGTGTTTACGGCTGCTGGAACAGCAGCTGTAAACAGCAAACTACTATATATATGTATACAATATCACCTTTATTAACAGCAAAGCTGTTCTACCTAACCGTAAAAAGTGCCGCGTGCTGCTGCAAAACCTCGCCGAGCTATGACGTCACTCCGTTGCCTAGCAACCACCAGAGGCATGTGCCTTGCCCCCTCTCCGTGCACATGTTGCCTTGACATGGGACGTTAAGGAGAGCATGCGCACGGCGTGCACAATGCTCAGGAGAGGGAAAGAGAAAATGAGAGTGAGATAGAGACAAAGAAATTGTAGCAGCCCCAGCGAGGCAACACGCAGAGCTGCCGCCGCTGCCCGCGTTGCCATAAAACTGGCACGCCTAGTCGTGTCAACTTTCGCAGATATAGAGCGGCTAGCCTCCAACGCATTCGGCGTCACAAGCATCAGCGTTCTTGGCACTGTGCCAACCTTGGTTAGCCTGCCTGTGCTTGTAACATGCCAGGAACGCTGTTGCTCGTAGGCACCGACGCGTCCAGCGCTAGTCATGCGAAATGTCGCGAAAGGGAAGGTACCTCCGAAAATGATCGCTCGAGAATACCTGCCCTACACGCATAGTTAATTTAAACCAAGTTGAGACCTAGCAGCAATCAAGTTAATACCTAGCAGTAGCAGCCAGCAAGACTTGAAGATCGACAGTTTCGCTGTGCCTAAGCTTTGCACGACCGAGTGCAAACTTGCCCGTTTTATTTTTGGTCAAAGTTTTTTCGAAGTACCCAACCATTCTCAACATTGTTGAGGCACACACAGGACGCAGGACCTTTATTAAGGCTGTGGTACAGTGGACAGCATTTATTCAACGGAACTAGGAACCTTTACGAACTGCTCCCTAAAACTGGTACCAAAACCGCTAAGGTCCTCCTATATAAGATAATATAAGTGTGACAGCTGTGGCAGAATATAAGGTTGAAATATCAAGAAAGTAAAACATTAAACTATTATCATGCAGAGATGAAAAAAAGTCCGTAGTAGCATTTACTCTGATGTGTTGGTATTGTCAGTGTGTGCATGTGTTGCAATTTAATATTGAAACAATGAAATAGGGACTGCATAAACTGCTGTAACGGATGGTGTCACTATCAATGGCATCGGAAACAAGCCAGATTGCAAAGCAGCGCTGGCCTGTCAGGATAGTCATAATAAGACCGTAACCCCTGTAATTCACTACATGCTATAGTATCAGACCAACTAGCAAGAGATAGAGTTCAAATTAATGTCCTTTGCTTGAGCTAAATTTGGGATGACCTTTTTCATTCCCTTAGGCAGTTCCACTAAGGCAAAGTCTATTATAAACAAAGTTATGGCAACACTGCACACCACATAAATACAGATGATTGAGGCAGTTTGCAAATCAGCTACACTATCCAATGGCCACTCATGCTTGACAAAAAAAGAAAATGGGGTGGGAGGCCGCTTACCAAGGATGTTTTCGGCATCTGCTGCCCGCTTTCGTAGCTCCCTGGCCTCATCCTCAAGTTCTTTGACTCGTTGTGAGGCAGCGCAAGCACACTGAGCTCCAGCCTGCGTAGGCCACGTTTTGTAATTACATGGCTTGCTATATTGTCACAGCATTCACGTATAATATTGACTAGCATTAAATGAGCTGTTCCTCTAAGTAATCTGCTACTTCCATGCGCACCGTGAAAACTGCATGCACAACTGCAGCCAGAGTGTAAAACTGCTGGTAATGGCAGTAAAGATATGTTACACATACATACATTCAGCATGCACGACAGCCGAACAGCCCCAGTGCAAGAAGTGAATATGAATGCTTGAAGAGCGTGCTAGCAAAAGTTGCTCCGATCTGGCAAAATTATCAGCTAAGCTGTTGCAATAGCTCTATCAGTTAAACTACATATCACCTCCCAAGGACATAAAACCTTACAACTTATATAAAACTAACATCAACTATTTTATGGAGTACTGGCAGATCATATCTTTTGTTATTTTGCATATAGCCCCTTCAGTCTCGAATTATGATTAACTGTGTGAAAATCTTTGAAAGATGCATATTTTTCTCAAAATATTACGCAGAAGCTAGTGCTAAAAATGGTCTCATACAATAAACAATCAGGCCATTTCAGTATCATCATCTTAATTACATAAGGTAATCTTTCAAGGCCTCTGGTGCAAACTTTTTCCATGTTTGCACTTCTTTCTTTTACTTGGAAAATAGAAAAATAAGTGGCATTCATGTGGACACTGTGACTCAAGGAGAAACTGGCCCAGTGTAATTACATAAAAACAACTCAGGTGGTCTCATTACCACATGTGCACACATGCAATAACATATCAACTCATATGCATTCGCATTCCAGGGAACACACCTGCATTCACACTTGTGCAGGAATGCATTGGTCAGAATGTCCTCCAGTAATCTGGAACAGCCATTGGTACAGGCAAGAGCTACTATTGGAGGAGCTACTCCTGTGTTTGGAGCAGGTGTAGGGTTTGCAAGAAAGCACACAAAGAGAAACAAACTTTAGTTTCATGTCCTCTTTGTTTGACATATGTCATTTCCTTGTAGGAACTAGGAATGAAATGAGTACAAAGCACATAATAATTTAGAGGCATGTAAATAGTAAAACATCAAATTATTTTAACTTCTGCTGGCCAATATACTTTCTCACTCCCTTAAAATACATTAGCACGACTACTTTTCCAAACAAACCACAACATGAAGGGTAGGTGATCAAGACATAATGCTAAGCAGCCCGTTTTCAACAGAAGCATACTCGCACGCAAATTATCCTAAATAACAGTAGAACACTAAATTATAAACTAAAATCATAGTTTATATCAGTGCAACAAAAAGCACCAAGGAGGTCAATGTATATATTATTGAATGATGCTTGTGTACTCTATTAGATTTGAAGAAATTGCTGAATACATGTTGTGCCTCCCAATGATATATATATATATATATATATATATATATATAGTCCCAGGCTCCGTGTTTGCCACTTTTTTCGTGCTGTGTGCACAGGTTGCTTATGTTACTCGGCTCACAACCTAACTCAAACTTCACATCATCAATAAAGTCCGTGCTGGACTGGACGCTACTTACAGCTCTGCACTTGTCAGTTGCAGCCGTTCACTTACATTGGGCAAAACTAAAGCGCTGTAGTGGCTGCTGTCAACAAAATACAGCATTAAAGCTGGTGCCAATTGACATGTGGCATATAACAGCTTTAATGTATAAGTCATTGCACTTAACGGAGTCAACTTGAGCCATCATCACGACACAGCGTACAAGTGCACTCATTCGATCGTGCCCACACTGCAAGCAGCTAGTATTGCTCAGACTTATGTGCAAAAATAACTGGAGGCTTATTCCTTGCCGTGTGCGACTTACAGTGTCATGCATTAGTAGTGTGGATACCGCAGCTTATTGATTTTGGTAGGGCCCTTTCTAGCACCCGTAGGCGTGCACAGATCAGCGCATGGTTAAAGGAAACACTAATGTGCGGCTATCACTTTGCTGACACTCTAGGCTTCCAGCAGCCTAGAAAAGCCATAAATGAAATAATAATGGGAATGTTATCATTCAGTTAAAATCCTAGCTTTCCCTTTCTATACACTTGCAGCTTTGTCCGATGTTCATGTGGATACCAGCCTTCAATATGGTGGACCTACTTTGCCTTCGCAGCTTTTGCACTCGCTTAAAGAGATTAACTCCGTAAGCAGCGTTGCTGTTGGTCGGTCATTTTACATACAAGACTGACATATAAAATTACATACAAGACATACAAGATAAACACAGCATGAAAAAACTGCTTATTGTCTTGTGGTGATGCGTTAATCGAATGCAAGTACTTACAGCCCAACAGAGCAGTGAACAGCAATTTAGTACAATACAGCAATAACATAGAAATTCGATTTAAATGTCAGTAGAAAAAATAAAATGGGGTCTGTTGGTTGAAGCTAGGATATTTGCATGCCCACTCTATTGTAATTATGCAATATATCTAAATGAGGAATGCGTAAAAGTATGAGATAAGATTAGCGGGGATCACATTACATACAATTAACTAGTACCGTGTAACTGAATCTTCAATCCTAGTCCATGGTTAAGAGCAACTCTCGAAAAATAGTACTATCGGCGTGAAACAACATGAATAGGGGAGTAAATTGCCTAATTAGAGTCCGCGCCGTATGACGTGACACGACCGCACATAAGTACACACACGTTCTCATGATGGGTGCGATACTTCTCGTACCAAGCTGGTGCGTCACATGCACTGTATTTATCGTCACAGTCCATGTACCGCGGTATCACAGAATCCATAGGCAACATATTGCCGTGAATGCGGCGAGATGTGGATGCATTGGATTCGGCGCTCCAGCAACGAAATTGAACAAGATGTAAACAAAAAAATGCCGCAGAAGGCGAGTATCCCTGCGCCCATAGTGTGAACCAAAACAGCGGTGTACGCCTGCGTTCGAACATGACTGATAAACGGCGTGGACTGCATGCACTCTGTTCGTTCGACACACACATACAACGCAACTCGATGCGCTGTTCATGCTTCACTCACTCGGGAAATAAAAAAAAACTAACACAGAACTCACCTCCGGTTGTGAAGTCTTCTCTAGAGGCACTTCGGGCACCTCCTCCACTTCCTCGGCACTGCCCGTTGCCGACTGCGCCATCCGCACAAGCTTCGTTCGCCGGCGCTCCATTGTTTTTTCCAATCTGACATAAAACCGTTGTCAGGCAATAGAAACTAATTTACAGCGATTAACAGCGGTGTTACTTACCGAAGTCAAGCAACTCTGCATCTGCTGTCGGTTCTCCCTCCTTCCAATTCACAGCTATCACGCTGCCGCGTAATTTTTCGATGGCATTTATGTCGCTCAAAAGCCGTAAACCTATGTTTGTATCTGCTCTCGCTCGGACGTTGTACACGTCCCACAAAGATGACGACACCCATTTAACCAGTATGTGGCTCATTTTGTTTCAAATATTATGCACCTGAAGAATAACAAGAACTCGGCTGAACGTTGTGTGTACCACGCGGCAAGCACAGCGTACTCGTACACAACGGGGTCACGTGGCGCACACAACAAAAACAGAATGTGCAAGGCCTGACCAATGCCTCCCTGACAGTCACTCAAATAAATGGCGGTAGTGTCGAGTGAACATACAAAACATACAATACCTGCAGGTTTAGTGTTAAATATTGCTATTTCATTTGTAATTCTTATTAAAATATATACCGAATGAATTGTTTTATTAGCTTTAGTTTAGCAGGATAAATAGTGGCCATATAAAAATATAAACTAACGCTCTGGCCTTTCATATGCCAGTGTAGCCAATCCATTGCCCTCCCAGGACGACTGTAGTGATTATTGCCTGGGTGTTCTGTGTTATTCGCAACTCAAATGAACTGCAGGGGGCGCTGCGAAAATTGGCCGCATCTGGCTACACTGCGCAACATGGCGGCTATACGGAGGTCCCCGCGTCGCCGCAACCGCTGTGTTTGATGCATAGTACACTGTAGTTTGGTGATTTTCGTGCAGTGTGATACCGGTTTGCGCCGTTTTGTGGAAGGAAAGCGAGCAGCTTACGCCGACCAAATCATTTTAGCCGATCTGAGAGAGGCACAGTTGGTAATCAGGCTGAAGTGGTCGCACGGTGTGTGCAAACATCTGGCGTGACAGCGGACCCGCACGAGATTCTGATGAAAATCACCGATGTATTCTTGAACCCATTGGTCGTGGAACCGAAGTACTCGTGCACTGTCGGATTGTCGGAAAAGTACAAGCACGTTTCTGCTGCTTTCATTCACTGTTAAGGCGCGGATAGATAGTCTGGTGTTTCGAGCGTGCGAGACAGCGACCGGCGAAGTTGGATACGTCACGCTGGCCTCACCAGGATTGCCGAAATCTTACAACCTGCTCAGTTTGGCACGTTTAACATGGCCTGCAGAAGCGCACCAACTTGCTCGATCAGCTGTTGCCACTGTACATGCGGATAAATGCGCAGCCGGCACGCACTTTCTCATTGTTGTTGCTTAACACATTTTCGTTCAGCGAAGGCGCAAACTCTGCACGCTCTTTTCAGTCCAGAGAGCAAGCGAACCTAAAATCAAGCTTTGCACTTTATCGCGAGCATGCACTATGAATCTGTGGCGAGCCTTTCCCGCTACTTTTGCGTTCCTGTTATCTATTTTGCATTCAAGATTCGCACAACGTGACTGGTTCTTCGCTTGGCTGTAGTTATTGTAGTAGTTGGCGCATTGTTTCCCTCGTTCAGAACAAAACGATAAATAATAAACCGAAAGATCTGCTTACTACAATAAAAACATTTGCACACCATGTACATGTATGGCTCGTGCTACGTGGCCTGACCATGCAATGATTACTCCACGCTGTCTACGAACATGTCGCTTATGGCTGCTGTGTAAACTATGAAATAAAACAAATGTTTCTCTGCAAATTATTGTCAACTAAGCTATTGCATTATGAATCTAATTAATTTTCCATGTTGTTCTATAATTTACGTATCCTGCACTTTAAGTGGTGAAAACTGTGTTCGCCTCTGAACTGCCAATTTCCTTCAGACACTGATAAGAGATACAATTGCTTTGTTAATTACGCATTTTCAAATGAGCGCCTACTAATTTGCACTAGTTACACGGGCAGCGTGTCCAGGTCGCAAGGAAGGCGTACTGTTATATCACCCCATAGTTATTTTGCACGCTGGCGCGTACATGTGGTGCTTACATAGAACGATTTACCGACCTTACCCGGAAGTACCTGAAACTCCGATGTACTGATTTTCGCTGATGTACCATACTCCGTAGTTTCACGTTGTGTGCCGCATGTATCCGATATAACAGCTTTAATGAAGCAAAGCTTGAGTACCGCGGCGACGTTTGCATCATAAACTGCATCGCCATGCCGGCTATCACATGAAACTGTATGTTGCAGCACGCATACGCTGAACGTTATAACGATGGCAGTAACAACCTCAACGCAAACTTCCTGAAGTTCGCTGTAGCGCTTTACTGCAAACATAGTACAAGCAACTATATCGCGTTCACTTCATACAAACAACAAACCGACCCTCGCGGGAAAAAAAAGAAAGATAACTTTCTCGAGCAAGATGTTGGGAACACAGCTATTGCCGTTGTCGCAGCTTTGCTATGATAAGATTCGCAATCCACGTGGCTCTTAGGCGCCGTGAAACTGCAAGACGCAGTATATTTCCAAGTTTCGTGGATGGTAGCGCGCACCCGATCGCAGTGCGAAGGCTACGGACGGAGCGTCTGCTCCGACGCTCCGACCTCCGTACGAGGTTTCCGGCACTCTCCGCTAGGTGTCGCATGAATTTCTGGAGTCGCGAATTGCCATGTGGCTGCTGAGTAGCAGTGCGAATGCCAAGCGTTGTCTTTGAAGCTGAGCAGGATTGCATTATAAGAGATGTACAGAGGAGGAGATTCGCAGGAGACGACTATGTTATCCTTTCGACGCTTAAAGTTTTCTGCCCTTCCATGGAACGGAAGAGAAAATATAACCAATATCTCTTGGACGCAACGCACGAGGTGCCCGTGCGTTCCAGGCACCGTGCGAAAAAGGAAGCCCCATTTGACGCTTTACTGCCCACGCTGCAAGATGACGGTTCTACATCACCTGATTTAGTAAGCGAGGAAACGCGCTGTGACCGTGGCCAACCTCCCGTGAACGACGACTCCGACGCGACTGTGAAAGGAGCGTCACCTGTCCCCATCGATGACGACTCGCCAAGCACATATTCAAGCAGCCACAGTTCGGACGCGGAAACGAGCGAAGACGAAGAACACGCATTTGAGCCGTCCGACGGAAACGCCGATATGGTGAGGATTAGCAAGTTTCGTCATCATCGCAGCTATCTATAGTCACTTAACCGACTGGTAATACGAGTGTTATGTAATATTACGCTGTAATGTAAATGATGCCCGGCGGCGTTTCAATTGTGCATGCGAACGCCGCCGCGCGTGCTGTACGCTGGTAGAGACGCTTAAAGCGCAAATAAACCCAAAACCTCTCATAGCTCCGAACCAGTCAGAAAGGTAAAATACCTCACTCCTCACAATGCCATCCCATACTTAGACCATTAGCGGTGGCTAAGTTCTTGCAATAATTCTGGCAGGATTTTAAAATTTTATTTCTCTACAATGTAAAATAAGTTTTTCCAAATAAGCCCCTGCGCGTGCCTACTGTTGTAGGCATGCATAATCAGCTACGCGGAAGCTTAAGCAAATTGCAACCGATATAGCTGTCCAAAGAACACTTCTGTTAACACCTTAAATTCACAGTGCCACCTAGTGAAATTATGTTGTTTCATGTTGTATTGTTTACTCTCCCGGTGTATTCAGAAAGGTAGTCTTTAATTCGCCAAAGCTTTAACGTATTAATGTGTCTTGGCACCGAGGCACACATTTCTTTAATGGTAACGAAAGTGGTCGTGGATTGCAATAGTCTGCAATAAAGATGATGGGAGATGCTTGTTTCTTATGGACTACTAAATTTACGTGTATTTCGTGTGTGCATGCATGTGGTATAAACTTGTTTGTTTCTTCTCTTTAAACAGAACCAGGAGCTGTATCCAGGTTCAAAAATAACAAAGGCTGAGAGCATTTTGCTCATTATGGGCCACAGCCTGCGGCATGATGTGTAAAGGAAGCGACAGAGAGCTTGCTGCATTTACTGCATGCTCATCTACCGGAAGAAACGGTGCTGCCATGTTCGAAGCACAGTTTTTTTAAACATTTTAGCTCACCTGAGAGTGAGAAGATGAGGCATTTTTATTTTAGCAATTGTTACAGCTACATGGGAGCTACTGAATGTACTACCATTTTGTGTGAACACTGCAGTGTGAACCATGACATTAGTGCACTGGTAAAGAGTTCATCATATTTTTCTTCACTTAGCATAGAATCTCAGATTTGTGATATTTTGAAAACAACCAAGGTTATGCCAGCTCAGCCGAGGCTCTTTCAATGTCACTGACATCATAGCAGGGGTTGCATACAGAAATATTCCCATGGGCCCTGATGATGTGTCTCTTACCTTCAACACCGATGGTGTGCCACTTTTTGAGAGCAGCAAGTTCGGCATCTGGCCTATCCTTGCACAAATTAATGAACTGACTTATAAGGACAGGATTCAGAGGCTCGTCCTTGCTGGCCTATGGTTTGGGTCAAAAAAGCCTGTGATGAATACTTTCCTTTTGCCTTTTGTGAAATCAATCAATGCGCTGTCGACAACCGGCATAACATGGGAAGATTCTTGTGGGCAGGAAAAAACTACTAAGGTTTTCCCGGGGCCATGCACAGTAGACAGCGTAGCAAGATGTGAAGTCATGGGCATGACCCAGTTTAATGGGAAGTATGGCTGTGCATGGTGTGAGCATCCTGGAGAGGTCGTTGCAAAGGGTATAATGGGCATTGTCGTGCGTACCCAGTCTCCACTTGTGCGCCAAAGCTTCGCACTAATGAGTAATTTCTGCATCATGCCCAAAAGGCCAGAACAAAGCACGAGAAAGTGAGCCGTGGCGTAAAGACTACAAGTGTTCTCATGCTCCTCACTTATTTCAACTTTTCCTCTGGCTTTGTAGTGGATTACATGCATGCCGTCTGTGCAGGTTTCGTAAAAGCTACAACACTGCTGTGGCTGAACTCAAAAAGGTGTCGTAGTTTTAATATACGCACTCACTTGAATGAAGTGAATGAGAAGCTACTTCATCTGCAACCAATCTGGGAGATATCGAGACTTCCAAGGTCTCTTAAAGACCTGAAGCATTGGAAATGTGCGGACTGGCGGAATTGGTTATTGTTTTATTCACGAGTTTTGTTGTCTGGTTATATACCAGAAAGAAATTACCGCCACTGGGTTCCATTTGTGGACATCTTGCATTACTTGCTAAGTGATTGCATTGCCCTTGATAAGCTGAGCATTGTGCAAAATGAAATGAAAAAGTTTGTGAAGGACTACCAGGAGCTCTATGGCATAACAAACATGACCTACAATGCAGACTTGCTGCTTCACCTTGTTGACATGGTCAAGCATGGGGTCCCCTGTGGGCACATTCAATGTTTCCATTTGAATCCATGAATGGAAAGAGAGAGAGAGAAAAAGGTAAAGGAAAGACAGGGAGGTTAACCAGAGGTTATCTCCGGTTGGCTACCGGGGGAGGGGTAAAGGGATGCGAAAGGAGAGAGAGAGAAAAAAAATAAGTGAAAATAAAGAATAAACAAAAAGGAAACAAGAAAGTCACACACGCACACAAAACAGAACTGTTTCTGTGGGCACTGTCATGAAGTCCGCGAAGGCGTTCTCGTGTTGCATAGTCTGAACGTTCCGTCCATAGCACTCCATGAATGGAAAGCTCGTCAAAATGGTCAAAGGGACCAGATACCCAGAGAGATGGATAATCGACAAATTCTTCCTAATGAAAGCCTTGCCTGTGCTTTGGAACAATGCTGCAAAAGGAAATGTATGTATTCAGACATTGTTCAAGACACAAATCAAAGGCTACATATTAAGAAAACGGTTTGTGCAGAACGGAGCCACCACATTTTATGGAAAAACAGTGCAAGGTGCTGATGGCGCTCATTTCAGAAAAATGAGCCTCGGAAATATCACTTTGCACTGCTGATCTCGACAAATCGCGAAGAATGAATTCATACGTCGTAATCAATGGGTTTTTTTGGCCGCCTTCGGGACATTATTGCAGTCTGCTCACAGGGGCATAAACAGTGTGCATGCCTGAAGGAGGTAGTGCTTTCTGTTCAGGTGTGCATCCCACAGCACAACATGCTTGCAGTCTTCTGCAAAGAGGAACCCTACCACTTTGTTAAGGTTGAATGCACTACTGAAATCAAGCGTGTGCCACTTGTTTCAGTAGAAAAATGCCTTGCACTAGTTTGTGGTAGGCATTTGTTCCTTTGTAAAGTGAACGAAAAGTGTCTTGCTGAGGCCACGTAGAGGCTGTTGTGGACAGGTTGCAAGGTTGTAAAAATGGAAGAGAGTTTGCTGTTGTAAAATTTGCAGCTCTCCTTGTGCACAATGTTTTAATATGGTAGAGGTGTTTATGCCCACCCCTGTATTTAGGATGAAGTTTGTTTAAAGGGGCCCTGAACCACTTTTTATCGAAGTGTAGAAATGCATTTCAAGTTAAAATAGGCTATTTCAAAAATAATTCGCCCGGACAAGTGCTCCAGTGTGTTCAGCAGAAGCGAAGTTATTGTCAATCAAACACAGAATTCGCGGTGCTTCCACTCCTTCCATGATTTTCACTGCGAAGGCTACGGCGGAGGGGTGTGTGCCCACTACACTCCGCCTACTGAACGTCGCCGCGATGCGCAGTTCAAGTTTGATTTTGAATGTTAATGCAGACGCCACTACTTCCAATCTTGGCGCCTACGATGCGCCAATGTAAGCCAAACGCGGTTGTCCTCAGCGAGCCACAGTGTGGACTCATTGCGGCGGGCGCATTCACTAGTAACATTGGCCGCAGTATCTATGCTACGTAGCAGACCGCAGCTACATGCAACTGTAGTGCGTAGAGCGTGTGCGTTGTGCACCACAGGGCTTGAGTGCGCGCTTGCACTCAATGCTCCAGTCTGACCGTACTAATGTGGTGCGGGCTGGCGTCCTTCACCAGCTTGACTGATGGATATTAGTCCCATCCAACTTCACATTTTGAACCGCTGTCAATAAGGCTGCCAAGGCGTCTAACCATTAGCGACCAGGAGTGGGCGCATGCCACAAAACATGCGTGGGGTCTGACTTTAAGTCTTCCGTGGTTTGAAGCTAATAAAGCATTCAAAGCTAGTCAGAATTAGCGGCTGGGTCCCGCTAATTTCAATTCTTACGCGGGCGGTCAAGTTAGAGCAGACTATAGTCAGCTTCTTGTGGAAGTAGGTAACAATTATCAAGATTTCAAAGCAGATTTTCGCTTGCTTCAGCCTGTTTAATAAACTTTGTCAATAACTATACACAGTAACAGTAGGAAGAAGCGCACTGTTCCAAACAGATGCAGAAGCCTTCTTGATTGATGCCAGCTATTGGACAATGGTAGCTGCGTTTTCCAGACGCTTTGTGCCAAATAGTGTCCGGAAAAGGCTAAGGAATGTATCTTCTGTTGAAAAAACAGCGTTTCAGAGAAAGGGTGACTTCGCGCTCCGCTTACAAGTTCAACTTGCTACGCACAACTGCACACTTGGCCAGGATGTTCACAGCAGCGTATACTGTCCGCGGACTATATTTTTTCACCAAGCCCGAGGGATGGTTCATGACCCCTTTAATGGTATACTTCTCAATGCCTCGTAAATATTAATTACAATTGAGTGTAAATGTTGAAAACTAGTGAGCTCCATTAACAGTGTAATTTATTTAGTTTCCAATAATTTGCTTTATTCGAAAAAAATGTCTGTTTTATGGCAACATGGTGCATGCAAAGCTTAGTCAATTATTTGCAAACTGTACACTAATTAAAGTTTCCTTGCATGGGAACATCATAAAGTTAGCACAGGATTAGAAAGCATCGCCGACTGTGTGAAAGTGTACTAGTCCATGTTATAGTTGGAAAGTATCAGGGATCAGCACCAGAATTAAAGTTAAACATTATCCGCTTGACAAGGCTTGTGTGAGGGCTTGTGCCAATATTATGTGACAGTTGTATTACGCATTGGATGTAACTATCAAGTATATATGCATCTTTCTACTTTGTAGCATCCTATGCATATCATCATCATTAGCCTATATTTATGTCCACTGCAGGACGAAGGCCTCTCCCTGCTATCTCCAATTACCCATTTACATGTACCTAGTTCCGTGTTTATTGCATACCATGTCTTCATCTAGTCATTAGGCTGTAGGGTCTACCACATTTTTTCATTGTTTGTATTACAAGGCTTACAATAATATTTTTACATTGTATTAGATCATATGTTATTGTTATGTACTATTATGAAATTACATTGCATTTCTTACGTTGTTACATGAGTAATGTGACCAGATTCATCGAACGCCAAAGCACGAAGGCAGCATTGGTCGCATAGAGAAGCGAAATTCAACATTTATTCCAAGTTCTGTGTATTTTATGTACAGCATGTGTTTCGAATGCTTCTCATTATAGTGTATCCTCTTTAACAGGTCTTCACCTTTCCTAATGTGTGTAAAGTACTTCCTGCACATGTGCATGTTAAATTTTAGAGTGAGTTTTGCTTTCAGTGTCGCTAGCTCAAGCTGTGTCTTCTATGTGGTCCATATTTTGATCATCAGAGAGAAGACTCTCTGCAGGTGTACTTGTATCTGCCAACCACATGTGGTACTTCATAAGGGATGTTTTCACAAGAAACGTAATTTTTCGTGGAAGTGGTCAAGCCATTCAATCCAGCATTCATCGATAAATTTCTTCTCACTTTCATGCCTCCTGCTTTTTGGCTATAATGTAACGTGAGATGTGACAAACCACTTCAAACTAGTCATTTTCGTTAAGTGACATGAATGAGCTAATGCCGAAGTGCACTACTGTGAACATTAGCACAAAGAGGCGCTGACTTGAGAGAAGCCCATGAGAGGTAGCTCGTCTCGTCAAACTGGTTGCACCATCACTTGAGGTATGACAGGCAAGTTTCATGAAGTTTCCTTGCAACGTCTTGCTTACTCCTCTTCTAACTTCTGTTCCTCTAGTTTTGTAGTCTTGAAACCCACACCTAATGGCATAAATGCCTGCTCAAGTCGATCATCTGCGTTGGTTTACAGCAGATTGAGAGCACAGTGGACTTCCATGGCTGCCATTGTGTCTCCAACATTTAGCATGGTCTCTTAAACTATGGGGCCTTGTTATGAATACATAGCCCAAGCTGTGCGCATAGGTTTCCAAGAAGGGAATTTCTCTGCTCACATCAAACATGACCTCAAAGCTGTAAACAGCAACGTTGCTAGACTAGCTTCAGTTGTAAAACTCTCCGCCCGTGCGCTTACCGATGCTGTCGCCACTCCTTGGGCAGCCGCCAAATGGCGGCGCCATTCCATCGCGCTCCACTGCAGATGCCTCGCCGCAGCCTTGAGCTCGTGCGGACGGGCAGCTTGCGCCTGTTTCACGCTCGCAGTGATACCATGCGAAATCGGTATCCACCTACAGCGATAACATATATCGGGCTAGTTGATTCATACTGGAGGAACAGTAAACTGCACGATAGGAAGAAATGCATACGACGAAGCACAGAAGCTGCGTTTTAAGTGTCGTGTGTTTCTTCCTGCCGCGTAAACCTTTCACGCAGTTTACGTTTCCCATACAGCCGCTTGGCACGTTTTCTCACTGCTTTTCCCTGCTTAACGCTGACCTTATATGGGTTATGCTTTTCCAAAATTTATTGATAATTGATCGATTATCGATTCGCTATTGATTGGCTGTCGCAAGGTATTGGCCACGTATTGGGGCTAGACTAAGCACTACCAAGTCATCCCTAGCATTTTCCGGAATTTATTGTTTATTGATCGATTAGCTATTGATTGGCTATCGCAAGGTGATGCGAGGCGCAGCTGTGTGCAGTGACGTCATCGCTAGGCGAGTTTTTGCAAACACTATGCGGGGAAGCTTAAACAGCTCCACTGTTAAAAATTTATTGATGCGTGCACTCAGTTCCTAAAAGCCCAAGTGGCACCCAACACGACTCAGCATATTCTCTGACAGCTCTTCTAAGATGGCCCAGAACAGGTCACCAAACATCTCTCTTCATTTGCGTTTTTTTCCCCCGGTTGGTTCAACGGATACGAGGGAAGGTTCGGGAACACTTTCAGCACCGCACCCTCGGCAAGTGTGCACTTGTCTCGTGGCATCTCAACCATCTGTCCACTGATAATGTGCACAACACTTTAAGATGTCCTGCTCATAAAAGTGTAAATCACACACCATGGATTTCGCAGAGTTCCCAGTTGGTACGAGGAATCGCTCTATTCAACGCCGCGCGAAGTGTCGCATTGTTGGAAGCACACAAGAAGTGGCGCGCTGAACTCTCAAAATCGTTCGATAGCAGCTTGTTGCAGTCAGGAACGCAGCACGTCAGCATCGTCTGCTAATATACTTAACAAACGCGGTGAAGGCTACAGTTTCGCCGATGACATGCTTCCTGAAATCCGCCGTCAACAACCAACCACAGAATACAACAACGCTGCACCGCGTGTTTCGTCCGGCCAGTTCGCGTAGCCGGCTAGTGGGGAAGTGAAGCTGGGTGCGACGGCAGCGCCATGATGGCGCGGGCGGGTGGCGGTTCCGCGCAACGCCGCCGAGTTTTACAATTGAAGTTAGTCTAGTAACGTTGGTAAAGAGCTTCTGAACCCTATCAATGGCTGATATTAATGCCAGCCACCTGGTTTTGTTTTAGCCCAGAAGTCGCTAGTATTCCAATGCAGGAGTTGCATAACATTTTGAACAACAGCATCATAACTTTGTAAATGTAAAAAGAATTATTTTACCTTCACAATTACCAGCTTTTCATGAAGCAGACATTCAGCAGCAGTTTGAGTGGTGTTGTGCACTAAATGTGCAGCGCAGCCAATCCCAAGTATTTTGTGATGCACATCGCTTTCCACTAAAAACAATGTTTTTCCTGTTAGGAGCAACACCACTAAATTTGGCTTTGTCAGTGCTGAAAGCAGCTAACTTGGTTACGATGTTGACTGCAAGTGTTTTCTTGAGATACTCTCACCATTATCACTTTTGCCTGGTAGGCTGTTTACCTACCTCCAGGAGCTTCGTCTGCACTACTGCAGAAGAGTTGTAGTGCACTGTGATCAGAAACACTTTCACTGCCTTGTGATTGTAAGTAATCACTTCAGCCTTTGAGTGAGCACATGAACTCCATATTAAAAAAGTTGTCGCAGTTTCACCTGAAAGGCGAAGCATCAATTGCGATAGCAAACTTGTAGAGAGCTATACGGAGTAATGATATTAGCTTTATCAGCTGTATAAACTTGGACATGCAGCAGCATCGGCAACACGCAGAACTGTTGTCGACGCCATCGGCGTTTTGCCCCCGTTCGCTCAAAATGCGTGCGGCGTTGGTGACTGTTGCCGGAGCCTCTGATATAAATAGGCACTGCGTGCCGCAGCTAAACGTCGCCTCCCTTCCCTCCCCCTCCCCCACAGCCTCTCGCTCGTCGGAAGAAGGCGCGTTTGCTCTACATACATGGTGATTGTGAAGGAGAACAGAGACGCCTACTTCTGCAGCCCTTAAGCGAGCACGGCGCAGAACGCGCGTTTGTTCGCCGTGCGTTCACTCCCCGTGAAAGACGCGCCCCTCGCGCCCTTTCACTCGCACATACAGCGTTCGGCGCGCGGCAACGATTTCTTCTCCAAATGACGTCATACGGAACCTCACGGCGACGGCGACGGCGACGCCGACGGCAGAAATCTGCTTTTGAGTGTCCATATAATTGCTATCGCAATAAAAGCTTCTGCACAAGGTTCGAAGGACAGTCCATAGAATGTGAACGTTTCAGTGGCACTGTATGAAATGCGAAGACAGCCTCAGATGCAGGAAGTTGTACCTCGTTTTCACCGGCACGTTCTCGCCTGAAGATTTTTGTTAATGGCTCACAACAGGTACCAGCTGGACACACTTTGCTTGTGTTTCACAGAGCTGACATGTTTTGTTATGTCCACGTGGCCACTGTGAGCAACAGAAAAGTCTGCTCAACGTTTATCACAGTGTGCATTTTGTTCATATTTATTCTTGATGAAGGGAAACTCTGTTCCAAGCTCTTCAGTATATCCGCACTCGTGTTTCGGCATTATTCCACTTGCTTTCACAACCACAGCAAGACAATCAATATGACTTGAAGATAGCGTGGTCAGTGTGCTTTGACTTGGATATGGCTCATTATTTAACACTTTGAGAAGTCTACTGTAGCTGGATTGAGAAAACATATGAGCTGCAAGTGATCATGCGTTCTGGAAGGATATGTAACATTGCTTTACTTCTTGCACTGTTTTGCTTTCATACCTGCCTCGAGTCAATTTGTCCTGCGTTAACACGTCTGGTCACCTTGTTCATGAGTGCATGCGCCTCATGTAATAAAAAAAACAAGCGCTCGTAACACACTCATCACAATGTGTTAATAAACAAGCAGTGAGTGCTTAAAGTGCAGTCCTCACAAGGTGTAAGTGGCTGAATTGGCACGTGAATAGACACTGAGAAACCACAGTAGCCTTTAACAAAACAATTTCACCAGAAAATTTTCTAAGCTCTCATGTGAATAAAATGTCGCGAAAAAAACTGAAAGTGATCTTTTTTTGGATGAAAACTGATGAATGTACTCTAAGATTTCTAAAAGTACTGTACCCAGAGCTTTGGTTTTGTGGATCCCTTCATGTACTTCACTGCTTTAGATAATTTTCAGCTGTGATTATTGTCTGTCACTGTGTTGGGAGAGCAAATGTGCTGCGAATATCATCGTATATACATAGTTTAGAAGCTTAATGCAAAATATGCTTAGTGATGCACTTGCTTTTTTGTATTTATATAGTACTGCAAAATTTAAAATGTCACAAGCATGTCACTTTTGTGTTATATGGCTGTTGATGATTAGATCAACCTGAAGCGTTCTCATATTTTTCCATTGTTTCCCATAATTTATTAATGAGCAGTGTATTTTTGAAGCCACTGCTGTAATTATTCAATTTTTGTTTTTCGGTACACACATATACAAAGAGATCTACATTTGTATAATTTTGACTTTGTATTGCACTCTTAAGTGTGGCTGATTATGGCTGCGGGAATTGTGTTTCTTATACATAGTAAAATTGTGGATATCCATGCTGCATGTATCTTTATGTGGCAAACTTGCTGAGGATTTCAATGCCACGTGTACTTTTTGAATAAACATGTTGGAAATAAGTGAATTTTTATATTGTGTGTTTCATTTAGGTTCATTGAGAACACTTGAGATACTATAATTAGTAATTTGTTTAGAGAATGTGGACCTCACTAGAATTGATCTATCGCAAAATTGATCACCTTCACTCTTCAGGACAACTCCTGTGGCAACTTTTTTACCAGGTCAGGGTCACAGTTGCTAGCAATGTACGAAACATACAATAGACCAAACAAGTTTACGGACCACGGGATCTCAGAAAATGCTAAATATCCTAGCAGCCTTTAAATGTAGCCAGTAAAACCATACATCACAATGTTGTTCGCATATGCCCGTAGAGGCCGGAAATGGGAATACCAGGCTGCGTATTGAGGCTGCGGAGATATTCAGCTTTTTGTCGGATCCCTTGGTCCGTAAACTTTTTTGGTCGATAGTATGTATGCTGTTCTCTGTGTTGTATGTATGATTCCAAAGAATGTATATATGCACTATTCGCTTCACTTAGCTGACTGCTTGAAGCCTTAATTAATGCTGCCTTACAGGGGGTACAATCCACTGCTCTTGGTCCTGCATGCACAGCTGCCGGGATCGGCCAACATTTTTGCTAACGGACGCGGAAACGAAAATGCCAACCAACTAGAGGCTAACAGCTTTGCTGTAAAAATCGCGGCTGTTGCACTTGAATTGAAAATCTGAAACTGATTTACAGTATATCAAGATAATTATTAAAGTTTCTCGTAATTTTTTATACTGCATGAATGTGGGTTAGAACATATATATGTGCTATATTTATACATCAGTAAACGCTACAGAAATCTGGTACTTTTCTTTACAAAAATCATAATGAGTATTCTCTACTGAGTGGGTGCTGTAAACTTGATGATAAATGTCTTTAGTGATTATACATCAGGCATATAAGCTGAAAATCTGCATAGGTTTATCTGCAGAAATTGTGATGTGTATTCTCTACTGAGTGACTGCTGCCAACTTGATGTGAAATGTCTGTAGTGTTTATACATCACGCATATTAGTTGCAAATCTGCATAGGTTTCTCTGCAGAAATTGGGATGTATATTGTCTACTGAGTGGCTGCTGCCATCTTGATGCTAAAAGTCATTAGCTGTCGAGTTTATGATAACATTCTGATGCATCATCAAAAACATATCAAGATGTTATCTGAAATTCAAGAACCATTTTTGTAAGGGGCCTTTTGTGTTAAATCTTCTCAGACTGAAATAATAAAAGTACGAAACAAAAACGGAAACTTGAAAATTATGCAATTTTTTGGTGCGGCTGTGCAATATCTCCGGGATCGCCCCACGCAAGAGGCCGCGTTTCTACCAGAAAACTCGCTTTCGTGCATAGCGTTCGCCGCCAGTGTTTCCCGGTAACCATTAGGGTTGCTTAAGCTGCCGTTGTCGGGAAACGTGAGAATCATGCAGTCAGGGATCTTTGAATGCTATCGCGTTCCACTCTTAAAAGCCAATTTTTTACAGAATACTGCAGGCCAGCATGTGGCCCAGGCAGTAGGGGAAATGTTTATGCAACACTGATATGAAATACCTACATTCAAAGGCAAAAAAAAATTGTCACAATAAAAAGAACGATGTAATAAGCAAGCGATTCCTTTGAGAAGAGTGAGAAAGATTTGCAAGGCTTCACAAGTATACAGTCTTGTGAAGCCTAACGCTGCGAAGACAGACGCAACTAATGATTACTATGCGCCGGCTAACGCGCACTAAAGCACGCACACGCGCGCACGTTTGTTAAATATGCAGATTTTGCATGACATATATAGTACATTGTTGGACAGGAACACATCGGCTGGCAGGTAGTTCAATTCATTGATTGTTTTAGGAAAAAAGTAATACCTAATGCAATTTGTGCGCGCGAAAATAAGGGTTATCTTGTTTGGGTGATAATTCGTGGTAGCTCTGGCTGATAGGAGCTGGAGATAAGATGTATTATCCAGTCGCAGATCACGTTTCCAAAGGCGGAAAAGCAATTTTAGGCATGCTACCTTTCTTTCTTCGGGATTATAGCGTGGCAATATTATTTTCGATCATCAAATGAGATGGGGAGTCATAACATCCATAAAAGTTAAATATGAAGCTTGACGGCAAGGTTGTTAATGTGCTGCGGTTTGTTAATCTTTTGCATGTAAGGTATGTCTGTGAAGAGATTGTTTTTCCTCTCTCTCACCGCGGTATATCGACTGCATGATGAAATGCAATTCACCAAAGCTTCGTTTAAAACAATTCCAAAAGTGCGTGGGATCTGCATTATTTTAAGCGCCAAAGCGTCCTAAACCGCGTGGCATCGTAAATGCAAAAATGTAAATTTAATTAACGTTGATATAGTGACGAAATACAGGCGCAGCGTATCGGCTCCCAAAAACAGACGCCGTTATCAGATGTTGTGAAGCATTCTCGCCACGTCACACTAATGCTATGTTTACTACGAATCATTACTGAAATGAATTCGTTCTATCCAGGGCCCTTCTAGCGCTTTTTAATTTATACAATCGTGCCGTTGATGCTAAAGTCGGCTATATGCACCATGCAATTCTTGCCCTGCTTCATGCCAGAGTGCGTAGGAAACCCTGCGAAGTCTACGTGAACATGCGCGAATGTTCGCCTCGTTAGACCGACGGCTAGAGTACTTTCAATTACACTTCGGTAAGTCTCGATTACAGCGGGCAGCCATACATTATACCGAACTCTTGTCATTATATAACATAGTCAATAGCCGGTAACACAGTCCACAGCCGGAAACATAGTAAAATAACACGGCATAACATGCAATGTATTCGCAAAACTTATTCTTCTTCTTTGCCATTGGACGGCCACCTTTGATAATAATATTCAGATGATCAGGATTGGCTGGAATTTTCTCTTGCGAACAATTCTAGCGTAAGAACTTTTGCGAATAAGGTCACCAACTGCTGCAGTGGAGTCTTCTTCTTGATTTTATTATGGTGTTGGTGTTGTGTATTGGGATGTATGTGTCATGTGGGTGAGTGTCTTATGTTCTCAGGATGTGTGGATAATGGTCCATGGACCACCCCAGTGTTTTACGGTACCCGCCCTGTGGGCGGCGCTCGCGATGCGTCTTTGCCGGGGCGTATGGTGAAGTGAAGGCCGTCACCAGCCTAGCACCGGTGTGTGTAATGGAGATGGGTGAAGGTGGCGGAGGACCAGCTTAGCATTGTATGGTACCCATCGCATGGGCGGCGCTCGAGATGCGCCTTAACCCTCTGGCGTGTCCCAAATCAGGAATTGACTCATTCAGGGTCATCGCCATGATCAGGCTGTGAAGCATGGAGATTCATGGCCCAGCCATGCACCTCTTACAGACTGGCTCAGCTTGTGTCAGTGATGCTATTTTCACGTGGGGTCTCGTGCTGCCTCCCCACATTCCACGGCTGCGCATGCGCGCTCACGCTCCTTTGCACAGGGTAATCACTTCTTCCATCTCCTGCAACGCACAGCGTTGTGAGCGAAGCATTGGTTCTTGCATGTTTTAAAGCGAAGGTTTCTTTGTCTACCTCCCTGACTTGGGTCATCGGTTTCTCGCCTGGTATACACGGGACCCAGGCCCCTACAATGTGTCCCCATACAGATCGTCTTCATGCTCATTTTCGGTTAAAATTTAAATCTCACGAGGAATAGCTAAGTGACCAGTTAAGTCAGCATGGGGTGATTAATCGTCAGCAGTCCTGGAATAAAGCAAGTTGGAGTTCACATAAAAGTTCCCACGTACTTGAATGCGGCCAAAACAATGTGCCAAAAAATGGCAGATCAGAAAGCACACAAAGGATGGCCGTTTTATCGTTTGACATTTCACGTCACAAGTTACTGAAAACGATGGACGTTAGTAACTGCTGTACGTCTTTCTCAGTATCTTGCCTTTTTTTCGCGGCACGTACGAGTGACGGTGATGGCGATGATGTTTATTGGCATCCCTTTTGAAATGGGACGACGAAATATAGCCACCTTGACTGCTGGATTTAATCAGATCCTACTACATCTATCGCAACCTAGTCTCTTGCCCATCTAATCTCGATAATTACTTTCGTATATAAAACGTCGATCATTGTAGTGCACCGTTATCTAGGCTTGCACTGGCTCCGTTTCTATCAATCTCTTACCTGCTTTTCTTACACCAATAACCTAAACGTCTCCTATCTCTGCTTCTGACCAGTTTATTCTTGAATCTTTGAATCCCAACGATTCTGGAAGATGGATATTTGCTGTGGGTCTTGCTGGGGAAATGCACAGCGAGACCCTAATAAATATAGAGTCACTGGAAAAACAAGCCTGAGAATACTGCATTCCTTTTTCCCTCGCCGCCTTCGCCTTCCCTCTGAATAGCTCACCCAATCACGTTGTTTGTCGCTTGCATAGGGCTTCCAAGCGGCGGCCAGCAGACGCTGCAGTGCATGCTGCGGGGCCGGGAATGCCGTGTTCGCTGTTTGTTGGCGAGCTTACTCGACCATTGGCTGCATCTCCCATTGTTTGAGCCTCCCTGTCTTCCTTCCCGGTAGCTGCACATGTGGCTGCAGTAACCTGACTGAGGCCAAAAAACAAAAACTTTCTTATATTAAAAATTGTTTTCGCATCACGGGAAAGACAGACTCGGTCCGGATTCGGCATGCCTTCTGGCTTTATTGAATTGGGCGAAAGAACTTCGTCCCCATTTCGAAGCACCCACGCGTGAGAGGTGAACTTTTTGTTGTCTTTCCCCGACTTCTTAGCTAGGTTCACCTTCAACTTTTGGAGTTGAGGTTTGCCGCAATGCCGCGGTTCGCATGCTCGCAAGTGCGTTCTTCGAGTCGATACTATTTGATATTGCAGTTTAGCGATGTTTTCATGCGCGCTAAATAATCTCAAGGAAAGGGGTCCACGACAGCAATATTTAAGCTGTCAAAAGCCAAGGCGCAGAACAAGCTAACAGCTAAAGCCAAACAACTGAACGGTTTAAAAGAAATCACGTCAATTAAGTGACCCTGCGTCAAAACACATGCAAAAAATGTGGTGGTATAGTTCTATATGATCTCAGTCGAGTTTCGCGATAAAGAGGGGGGCATAGTGACATAGAATAAGTACAAAATGACCATTAGTTCATTTCCTTCGACATACTATAAACAGGGTGTCCCAACTATGATGCACCAAGATTTAATAATATGCAGATGTGGCGTAGCTGCACAGAACCAAGGTAATTTTGTTTGCCCTCACTTGGAGATTGATCATTTTTTTCATTCCCCCTAAGTACAAAATTAGTCTTAAATAATTATTCCACTTCTCAAATATTATAATTATATGAAAGGTGTGAATGGCGAAATTGTAATGCAACATGAAAAAAAACCTGTATATTCCGCACCCTGTGGGAATCGATGTTATGCGAAGCAGTGTGCGGGGAGGGGAGCCTTCCAAGTTAATGAAACGCCCATGAGAGCACCAAGATATAGGCGGCTGTTTCATGACCTACATGACACGCATGTCATCACATTCATGTCATGACCTATTTATGTTCTTCATACACTCTTGTCATAGTATGCCAATTTTGGTACATACACATCTGTCAATCCAGAGAAGAGGAGTACCTGGCATCGTCTACAAGCTCGAAGATCTCCTTGAATACTTGTAATAAAATAATACATAGGAAGGATGATAGAAATAAAAGAAAGAAAGAAAGAAAGAATGAAAGAAGGTACATACCGAGTTAACAAAACGACCATGAGAGCGCCAAGATGTAGGCGGCTAGATAGATAGATAGATAGATAGATAGATATATAGATAGATAGGTAGATAGATAGATAGATAGATAGATAGATAGATAGATAGATAGATAGATACCATCAAAGTGGCAAGTGTTTTCCAAGAAATGCGTCCCTCTAAAAATTCCCGATACAGCTTTCTGTCTTACAGAAAGGGTCCGCTTTCTGCGCAAGATTTTGTTGGCACATTACATAGGTGTTTTGGGGGGATATAAGTTTCGGCCAATATGCAGGTGCCCAAGAAAAAAAAAAGAGTTTGTTTTTCCTCCGCAACATATATATATATAATTATATATATATATATATATATATATATATATAATACCATTTCCATGTCCATGTATTAAACGATAAGGGGTTCAGCAGTGCTCTGTCCGCGGAAGGCTTCCTCGAATTGGGGCGTTTGTTTTTCTTATTTTTAATTCGCTGTTTGGCCGATATTCATTCCTCAGTTTAATAATTACTGTTTTCCCTAGGAAAACGTAAGATTTAAAAGTTTCCAAGCCGGAAAAGTCTTTATTTTCTCGAGTTTCAAAGTTATAGTGTGGAATACAAAAAGGCCGAACACGTGGAGTAAGTGTGCGCCCAGACATGCGCTAAAGCAGCGCTCTCCAAAAGGGGTTTCAAGCAATTTAAACCATCTAACAATTAACTTTAAACGGCCGACTTGGAAAGCTAATCAGTGTTGGTTGACGGAAAAAGCAGCAGCTGCGGGATGTCGTAAGCTACAGCAGTGCCCGCTGGCTTAGAAGTGCGAAAGAAGTACGATTGCTCTTTTCAGTAGCGACACCAACGCCTTGTAAATTTCATGCTGTCGTCAAGTCAGCCATTGATAAGTTTTTTTTTTTTTTGCTGTCGCGGAGGACTTGCTCTTACTTTACTTGCTCTTACACCTCTCGCCTGGCAATATATATTCGAGGCACTGTAGTTCTATGGCACTTTAGGCTGGTTCGCCGTTACGGCATCTTTGCATGGACGTGCCTTTATAGCGAGCACGGTGGTTGCTGGTGATGCTATGCCACTGGTGCTACGTGTACAAACAACCAGCAAAATACTGTATATGTCTGCACTAGAGCTACGGACAATTTTTATGAAGTTTTAAAACTACAAGAAGCCCTTATGAAGGAAAAACCATTGTTCTGTTAGCGCAACATTTTGCAAAACTGGCAGGCTAAATTCGGGGTCATTAAGAAGGGAGGTTCTGGCCACATTGCGCCACACTTGAAATACGTCGAAGCGGAGAGTCTCTTGTGGTTGAGAGCCGTCAACAAACCCCGTTGAGCTTCGACGCGGCGTGCCGCCGGCCGGTGCGGACGCCGAAAATCTGTCCAAAGTTGGTTCCTTGTGGTTGACTTTAATAAAGCGGAGCTTTCTTAGCCACTTTTCTGCGGTTTTGGTGGTATATTTCGCCCAACCTCGATAGACTGCAGTCAATAGAGGTTAGGTGAAATATGCCGCAAAAACCGCAGAAAAGGGACGCAGGTGTGCACTGATGGCAAATGCCGCGCTTCGGCTTATAGAGTGGCTAATTCGTACCAAACATCGTGTACCCTTTGTATTGCATTAACTCTCATGAGCCCTTATCGACTGTTCGTTTGAAAAGCGTTTGTGCACTACCTGCGTTGTTAGTTCACTCACGTGATTTATATGACGCAGGCACATGATATCGAGTGCTTTAAACGCACGGGCTTTTTCGGCAGTAGCAAGAGCAATTTCTTTTCTGAAATGAAACGAAAAAGTACTCGAACTACTAACCAATGAGAAATATTCCATTGACGAAAACCGACCGCAGAAGTCCTTTTCTCTGTACTGTGAACGGCGCCCCCTTGGAATATTGAGACAGCTGCAGAATAAGAAAAGACCACAAAACCATGGACACGTCACAATCTCCAAATAATAAAACCGCCACATTCTGCATAACATGTGTTTTGATTTAATGCAACGTTCTCCAAAACTAAGAAAGCTTCCCTCCTATGAGCAGACATGTGTTCTCCCTGAATTTTTTATAAATCTATTCGCATTCATTTGCAGCGTCAGCCTTTGATGGCCCTGTACTCTCTGTTCTACCACACTTGGCATACTTAACCGTTTCGCGGTTCAGAAAGCTTGCTGCTTCTAATGAGTCCACCAACTTGCAATTCTCCCGCTTTACATTTCAGCACTTCTGCTTCTTCTGGCTCGGTGGGTGGTTTCCACGAAAGTACCCGCCATGGTTGCTTAGTGGCTATGGTGTTGGGCTGCTAAGCGCGAGGTAGCGGGATCGAATCCTGGCCACGGCAGCCACATTTCGACGGGGGTGAAATGCGAAAATACCCGCTCACATAGCTTTAGGTGCACGTTAAAGACCCACAGTTGGTCCTAATTATTCAGGAGTCCCCCACTGCGACGTGCGTCATAATCAGATTGTGGTTTTGGCAAGCAAAATTCCATAATTTAATTTTTAATGAAAGCATCGAGACTACGTAGTAGTTCATACCTCCGCTCAATGTTAATTTACATAGGTCTGGTTCTAATCCATCTTCTCAGGGTAATTTTTACCGTTAAAACAAAACTATAGAACATATAAGAATCACCACATCGTGGATCGTCATTATAAAGGACAAAGCGCCTTCGGGAATGCAAGTGCGCTTCGTCAGATTTGATTGGGCCTTTCCTTCGCGGTTGTAACCTCTGCCGTTGGGACTTCGGCACTTGCAGGAATTTACATGATTCCCTATTTATTTTTTATATGAGGCAGAGAGACTGTAAAGCTGATTGCTTTTTAGATCCGAGTATACTATCATCAATTCTTTTTTACGCTATCTATTGAAATACACCCCAGAATAATTCATCGCGGCACCTATCCTTCTTTGTGTTTGGTTATTTATTCATTTAGTATTATTATTTCTTGAATAATTGATGTTCAATTTTTCTCACATTTTCTTCTTCCAGTGTACCTCCTGATCCTTGGTGAATCCCCCGTAGTGGGTTGTGCCATTTTCACTTCCGGCCAACCAACCAACCGCGCCGCTCGAGACTCCGCGTGAAAGCGGCTCGCGACTCGCAGCGTCCCCCCTGCTAACGATCAGTCACTCAACCGAGCAGACATGCGAGCTTCTTCGGACAGCAGCCTCTCGGTCGAAGGTCCTTCTCGTCCGACCAGCTCTGCAGCACCGGTTTGTGGCTGCCACCCGAGGGGACCCGCGCCCTTTGATGAGCCTGCCTCGCAAGGCTCGCGTGGCCCTTCGCCTCCGACAGCGTCACCGACCAGACGTCGCTTTGTCGGTGCCCACACCGCGACGACAGGACGTCGACAAAAACTGTCACCAAAAGAAGTCGCGCCGCAGGAGGCAGAACCGACGCACAGCAGGCGCTTCCCTCCGGACCAGCCCGAGCCTCAGAGAAGACTGACCTTCGCGGACACCGTCAGTTTCCAAGGCAAGACATCGCTGCTGGGCAGGAATGCCTCGCTCGACAGCGTCACGTGGCTGGAGGTCCTGTCATCCGACATCGGGGGACCATCATTCCAGGACCGACGCACCTGTGCGGACCCGTGCGGACCCGTGCGGGTCCGGACGGCACCAGCAGCGCGTGAGGTGTCACTCGCCGTCGGGCAGGGAACGCCGGCAGGACTGCGGGCGCTTGCGGCTTCCAGAAGGGCACGTTCGGGACCGCGAACTCCACCGCATCGCGCCTAGACTCGCACCGCACGCCAGCCGCAGACGCGTAAGTTTCTACCGGCCACGAAATCGATAAGCACTTAATCGGTTAAGACTGACAAAGTATTCTTTTGAAACTAATTCATTTAATTTCGCTATATGAGGTTGATTAGTCAACAAAATGATCGCCAGACTTCGCGCGCAATGTTCGACTGATCACAGCCGTCCAGACGCGACCAGTATGGTTCAGTTGCAGAATAATGGATCAATTGCAGATACAAAACTATTTTTTCACTGCATTTTACTGGGAATGGAATCACGCTGTTTCTAGCTACACTGAAATCGTGGCGGCGGCGGCCGCCTGTTTTTCGCCGCATGTGTGCGCAGCACGGCGGCGGCACACTGGCGTTCCGCCGCGCTGCAGGGTGCGGGCCGCGCGACATTCGCCGTGAAAGTTCACTCCATGTGGGCCGGGCTTTATGCAGGCGCCTTCAGCATATAATGTAGTCCATGTTTGCCGATAAAAAATAACTAGGCCCGAACAATTAAAGCCCAGGGACGTAATGGCGAGAGGATGCATGCGGGAGTCGTCACCCGACTTTAGTTTTTGTCTTATAAGACTTATTCAGCCTCTTCTCCGGGTGCAGAGTGGCATTTTTGGTCATATATTTTGGACGCGACATCGACTACAGCTCAATTTAATTTTCCTTTTAGTGTCCCTCTACACTAGTTCAGTTCATTATTTGACCTGTCTGGCCAGAAACGGCCTATGCGGTACTCTCACTGGCGTGACGCGAGACTTGCTGTAATGGGCACCGGGTAAATGTTTGCAAACATCACTTTCTTTTTGGCCGCTGTTCTAGAGGTTTCTAATTAAGGAGGAAGTAGAAAGGCGCACACTTTTTTTTAATTTGTATTTTTGTCATAGATTTTTTTCAGGTCATCAATACCTTGTTCCTCACGCAAGTCGGAATGTTAATACACTTTCTTTTAACTGCATTTTAAGGTCACTATCAAACTGGCCTCATCCATCAGTTTACTGCTTCTGCGACTGTTTCTACAAGTGTCAGCTAGATTCCCAACCCTCCTGCTGCGGATACGTCAGTTAGCACGAAGCTTTCATCTTCCGCCGGCACATACAGTGACGTGGGCCAGACCAGATATGTATATCGAATGTAAATATTGGACGTCACGGCGTTTCATCTCAAAGCACTCGACAACAAGAAGTCAAAATAACGCCGATGGCAAGTGTGCCCTGCCGCAACTTTCCATCGTCACCTCCTTTGCTGCTGATTTAGTAAAGCTCTCTACACGCCGGCCTCACATAAGACAGATGAGTTGAACCTGGAAGTTCACACCCGCACACACTCTAAAAGTTGACTCCCTTGAAGTTTGATGCTATAAAATGCCAGAGGGAAACATCGCGCTACAGCCATTCAACCAGCATGCGAATCATGGGTAGTGCATGAATTTTTCTGTCATATGAGAATGCTTTAGGAAGAAAGTAAATAGTTGATTGGGCCGCCATAATCAACGGGATTAGCTCACTGCAAATGGTGGATGATTAGCGTCGCCTGGAATCGAGTAGAAGGTATCGCTGCATCATACGAGCCATGGTATTCTTATTGTTGTTTAATTGTGCTTCACTTTTCATTTCTTGAGTGCTGGTAATTGCTTTGCATTCACAACTGATTCCCTGCATTGCATAATTTTCAAGGCACAGAACAATTTTGACATATTTCAGTGTGTCCTTAGCTAAATTGAAATTCTATATGGGCAGTAACACTCCCGCTCGGAAACTATTTTTTGACATTGTAAGTAATTTACCTTGCTTTTTCCTTATAATGTTCCAAAGACAGTGAAAACATAAAACGCGAAAATAAATTTGGGGGACGCTTAAGCTTCGCTTTTAAGAGTGGCACGCTATAGCATTCAAATGTCCCTGAATGCTCAATTGTGAGGCTTCACGGCAACTACAGCTTTCTTTTTAGGAGCGAAGCTCCTTATAGCGGCACCCGTTCCGTCCCCGTCGTCGTAGTAGTAGTGTGTAACCAGTCTGAGAAAAATGAGAAAAAAAATTCCGAAGTTGTGTCCGTAGCGCGGAATCGAACCAGGGACCCCTCGCTTCCGAGCGCGCGGCGTTAGCCCACTACGCCACGAAGCGCACATAGACACACGCACCACGATGGCAATAAATACCCAACATTAACGAAAGGCCGCGTTTCTAGCGCGTTTCTAACGCGTTTGTGCTAGCGCGTTACGGCCCGTGTAAGAAGCTGGTGTAAGACGCTGTGGCCTCTCCGCCTTACCTTCAATGCGTTTCGAACGCGCTGCCCAAGGCGGTGGCAAGTCAAGTTCAAGTCGAGGAGCGTTTGTGAATACGGGGGGGGGGGGTATACTCTCTCAGCAGTCATGTGATGGCGTCGGCAAACGCGGTGCACGTTCCGGCATGTGTAAATGGCTGCGTAAGACGCTGTGGCCGCTCCCCCTTACTAGAGAGTACTGCACGTTTCTAACGCGTTTGTGCTAGCGTCCCTTTAAGCGGGAGATTCGATGATTCCCTCCGGAGCTTCGCCCACTCATCATCATTCACCCCGTGGATATGCTGTGATTTTTTTTTCTCCACTTTCGCCTCTGTACAGTGTACTAGAAGGCTTTGTAGCGGGCGCAGCAATACATTCCTCCAGAAGCTTTGCTCCGGGACACGGCGGCTGTCTGCACTAACGACCAGGCAATTATATGTAGGGTAAAAATTGCGATTCTCCGGACCACTACAGACGGCTCGGGGAAGATTTCATGTCGTTCCCGCGATGATGTTGAATGTATGCCCAGCTTGTTCTCACAATCATTACGCTTCCGCGGGAAGTTCAATTTGCCTATGTCACTTCCACAGCCTAATCGTACGCAAAGGGTTGACCCATTACCTTCGTGATGCCCTTTGCTCTAACCGCATCGGGTTTTGTTGTTAAACTGCCGTGGTATATACGCTGCTGCAGGAACGTAAACTTGCCAAGCGCTCGCAAAGGCTCGGAGGCCAATTTGCTCAGTAATTATAGATATGCAATCTCAATTGGTTTGTCTACGGCACTCGTGCATGCTCACTTTCACAGGGCCACTTCCTTACAATACAAAGCATAAGAGTAAATTGGCCGAAGCAAACAAGCACTGTTCAGAGCATGTATAAACACTTCATGCACAGTAACAAATACAATATATTGGTCAGGCGTACTTGCAAAAATGTAGCAGAACAGCATGCAGAAGGTAATCAGCAACCCAAATGACCACTCACCTCCACCCCCCCCCCCCCCTATATTGAATATTTCGCCTAGGTCTCATCTTTCGGAGTTTTATTGTCTGCTTGTTGCCTGCATTAACTCCTTTCACGAAGAAGTATGGCCGAGTAGTTAGGTATAAGCTGACCACCTTCGTTATTAGTTCAGCCGTGTGTTCACTGTAACTATGCAGTTTCGGGAGATTCGTGGGGATGGCGCCTTCCGATAGCAGGGGCCGTCCGTGATGAACGCATATTTCCTTTCTATCGATTACATGCACATAGTCTCTCATTATACGGGGTGTCCCAACTGCTATGCACTAAGATTGAAAAATATGCAAATGCCACGTAGCAGGACAGAACCTAGGTAATTTTTGCCGTCGCTTGTAGATACTTCAATTATTTTTTGCATTCGACCTAATTGATAATTACTCTTAATTAATTAATCAACTTCTCAAATATTATAATTACATGAAAACTGTCAATCGGAAAATTGTTGAGCAAGATAAAAACTCCCCATACAGCTTTTTGTTGATCAATACGTGCTACATAAAAGTTTTTCCGAGCGCGAGAGAAGCCCACGAATACACCCAAATTGCCGCGCGACTGGCTGCTCGAGGCACTTTGCCTGTATTCGCAGGGTTCTTTCACGCTCGGAAAAACACTTTTATGTAGTATGTATTGAGCAACAGAAAGCTGTATCGGGAGTTTTTCATGTTGCTCTACAGTTTTCTGACACATTTAATCTAATTATAATATTTCAGAAGTTGCCTAATTAATTGAGGCTAATTATGTAAGTAGATAGAATGCAAGAAATAACCTATCTCCAAGCGACGGTAAACAGCATTACCTTGGTTCTGTCCAGCTACGTGGCATTTTCACATTTTTAAATCTTGGTGCATGATAGTTGGGGCACCCTGTATATCGCTGCTCGAAGTGTAGCTCGCAGACCGCGCATGTTTCATCCAGTATTTTATCTGCACGGTGAAAGTACCCTTCCCCCTGCATTCTTCGTTCTTAGCCTCGCGGAACATTGAATAAGGATGCCTTCGGTGCGCCTTTCACGCGGCTGTACCCCGTACGGCACTCGGGCGCGAAACAATAGTTGCGGCTACGGTTAGGCATTTTCGTTAACCCGGGACACACGTCTGTGATGTGGGCGACACGCAGAGACAGGCACCACACGGAAAAGAAGCCGGCAGCAAGCAACGAAGTCGCATCCAACCGACCGCCACTGCCGCATAAACAAATAACCACCCGCACGCGAGACAGTGAAACGGGCGGCCGGACTGGCGAGTTCAGGAGGAAGCTGCTGCAGCGCCTCTAGCGCGCCTCTAGCGGCTACAGCGGCCGCTTCAGTGGAGAGCATAGAAAGGATGGGCGAATGAGCCCACTAGAAAAGCTTCTAGAACACTGTAGCCTCTGCGCGCCGCGGCCGTTTTACGCTCTGTACGGTGCCGTAAAGTTACGCTGCCGAGGAGGCGAGCGCCATCTGTATGGTGTTTTTGCAAATAATATACCCGGGCCCGCCGCTGTTGCTATGGAAGAAATGCTGGAAAAGGAGTTTGTGTTTGAGTTTCCTCGTAAAAGAATTATGTTTTCTCGTACATTCAAATTACAATCCGACGCTATCATGTTTTTAGGTTGTGCTTAAGTCGTAGTTGGCGATTTTAACGCGCCAGCGTTAAGGGCCCCGTGTCGCTGAAAATCAGGCGTCGGCGTCGATGTCGTCGTCGGTGTGGATGTCGGCGTCCGTGGAGGAGAAAATCATCCCGAACCACTCCGACCGCGCAGGCCCTCCGCGGGGTGCAAGGTGTTAGTGAACAACAATTGCACTTCTCACAGTGAAATCCGTCAGAAAAATGGTAAAGTACGACTTAACCACAACCTACAGACATGGTGGCGTCGGACGGTTATTTGAATATACGAGAAAACTTAATTCTGTTACGAGGAAACTCAAACACATACCCTATTTGCCAGCCTTTCTACCATACCAACAGCATCGCGCCCGGGTAGGCTACTTGCGCAAATCTTATCCAGATGGCGCTCGCATCCCCGGCAGGTGAAATTGAGATTCGGCCTGCCTAATGCGTTTTCGACACGCGCCCGCGTCGCGGCAATACCAAACAATTAATAAAATAATACAAAAGGTCCTAGGGCCTTCACATTTTAATATAAGACGATTTATATTGCTCCTGGAAAAACGTCTTCCCAGCCATGCATTTCTGTTTAGCAGTGAAGCCTTCTGTAAGGGGATCGGTGTAAGCTTGGTCTTTGAAAGCTGGCTTTCCCACGTTCAGCGTTACAGTGAAGCCTACTCATAGAAAAATGCGATGCGAACGGGCCCCGATAACGCTACCGCGTTACACTCTAAAGCTTACGCGTCCTCCCATTTTTTTCTGACGGATTTTATTTTGAGAAATTCAATTTTGTTCACTAACACCTTGCACCGGCCACGCGGATGGCCTGCGCGGTCGGGATGGTGCGGGATGACTTTCTCCGCCACCGACACCGATACCAACGCAGTATTTTTTGTGACACGGGGCCCTTAATGCTGTCGCGTTAATGAAGATTATATAGCCGTAAACTGAATTTTCGCGGCGACAGACGCTCAATCGATTATCCGTCTTGTGCATGAACGGACTGCGCCTGCGCCGTACCCTAGCGGCGAGCGCCGGAAATGTTTTGTATGGCGTCTGCGGCTCGCGGAGACAAGCGTCTATGGAATAAGTGGGTGGCCAGCAAGCATTGCTGATGTTGACGCGAACTCAAATTGTCAAACTCAAATGCAGAAGACGTATTGTATACTTACCGGCCGCCCACAATGGTATTCAGTTATGGTGCCGGCCCACTTGGACGACAACCGCCTGACCTTAGCGGCGACAGATGTCTCCGTGGTCACAATGCGCCGACACCAAATCTGCAAACAGTTCGCGACGGCCGTGTTTAGCGTGAGTGGAGTCGTCGGGAGACTGATAAAATCTTCGTCGCATTGCAACGACACGACAGCTCTTACTACGCGCCGACGAGGCTGGTTTGTTGCGGCTGATTGCTACACCAGCTGCACGCGCTTTGTTTCACCAACTCTCAAATCGACATGTCGCACGTTCGCCCCACAAAACTCTCGCTTTTACTACCGATCTGTAGAGCACACAAGTTCCCTCAAGAGCGCCAAATTCAGCCGCAGAGCTCCAGCACCAGACAGCCAGAAGTAGTCTGCTGCGACCCGTCGCGGTAGCCGCAGTGGCGTTCCGCTGCGCTGCTCAGCTCGAGGTCACGGGTTCGAACCCAATAGACCGCGGCGGCCGCATACCTATCGGAGCGGAATGCGAACATGCTCGTGTACCTTTAATTGGGTGCACGTCAAATAACCCAAGGCGGTCGAACTTAATCCGGAGCCCGGTACTACCGCGGGCCTGATCATCAGATTGTGGTCTTGGCACGTAAGACCCCCTAATTTAGTTTCAGTACTGTAGTTCTTGCGCAGTAGTTGGTTCATACTTCACAAGTAACGTACTAAGCAAAATACATGGGTGGAAGGAAAGATACAATCAGAATGCCGGGCGTTCGGCGCTCTATCCAATCTTTCTTTATCACTCTCTGTCCTTTCAGCATATGTTACTTGACGAGAGAGGCGCATTTGTTTACATCGGCGTTTAGCGCCACTGACCGGCGTTCGCTTCAAATACAGTGGGAACCGCGCAGTGATGACATAAAATGACAAAACGTTGCAAGACATACAAGTTTGCGTAGATGAGCAACATCGCATCATTCGCGCCGGCATGACACTGTTAGCTTCTACGCTAACAGTGTTACTATAGCACATAAAATAGCTAGTTCTCAGTCTTCGTATGTACTCTGCGTCATGAATGCAAACATTGTTTAACTGCGCGAAAATACGGACCACAGAAACAGCATAGGACAAGGACGGGCGCAGTCATGAATTCAGTTTACGTCTTCCATACCGTACTATAGTATTCTCTTGTTCTTTTAAGGGATTTTACGTGCCAAAACCAGTTCTGATTATGAGGCACGACGTAGGGGAGGACTCCGGATGAATTTCGACCACCTGGGGTTCTTTAACGTGCACTACAACGCAAGCACACGGACGTTTTTTGCGTGTCGCCTCCATCGAAATGCGGCCGCCGCCACCGGTATTCGATCCCGCGATCTCGTGCTCAGCAGCGCAACGCCTCAGCTGACTGAGCCACTGCGGCCGGTTACTATAGTATTGTATGAACACTCTGCGCTCATTGCCGTTCGTTTATGGAGCGTCTAGTTTTCTGGTGATAGTACTGATGCCAGTGAACTGACGCCACGTGCTCTTGAAGCTGAGCAAGATGTTAATTGTTTACCCTGCTTCACCGAAGGAACAATTCCTTAATTATTGGTTGTTTGGCAGAGGACGCAAATTGTACCTCAAAAATAAATTATGTATTACCATATCAATACGTACAGATCGACCCAGGAATGTGGTTACATTAATTCATTCAATGAAGTGCCGGCGAGTGCGAGTGCCAGCCTTCGGGAGTGGGGTGTTGGCACCGCACCCGGTGACTGATTCCCGTTTCTTTTGAGTGCACCGTACCAATTTGGAAAAACTTGTTTGATTTCAGATCACTATGGTCAAAGCTGATTAACTATAAAAGCTGCTTTTATGTCCTATACATGCTCAACCTTCATTTCATTAGCGGAATCGACACCAGTTCAAAGTTTATGTGCGTGGCTGGCGAGTGCGGAAGTTCGTGCATTTCAACTTTGAAAGCATGTTTAGATTCCTATTGAGCCCTACTAAGTATAAGTGCAAGCGAAGACATTGAGCCAATAGCATTTCGGTGCGATGTTGTCCGCGGTCGATCGCACGGTTTCTCGTTTTGTCGCCGCAGCAGGCACAAAAGCCTGCGACCACTCGTGGTTGTCGGTCGCGCCAGAGTTTTCACTATTGGTGTGTCCTGCCCAGGTAGCGTCCATTGACGCAAAACGAAAAAACCAAAATCGCTGATAAACACATAAACATTTCTGCTCGCGAGTCATGCAACTTGCTGTCCACGTGGCGAATTATCCATGCCGTACATGCGGCGTACTATAAGATGTAGCCACGGCGCAGTGCTAAAAGTCGGCAGACGAAGTTTTGGCAAGTACTTCGGGAAGTCCCATCATTCCCACATTTTCTTGACTGCCTTACCTTCGGCCGTGCGCAGACACTAAATATAGCAAACTTTATGCTGACGCCCTACATACCTTGGACTTCATCTCAGCAGCGAATCGAACGTGTTATGAACTCTCGCTTAAACCCTATTTCCGTTACATGCCTCTCGAGAGGGTACCGGTAGAGAACGCAAGATCGGTTTCGCTACAGCAGTTCTGTGGTACCCGCGTGGTAGAAAGCTTGGCACAAATTTAAATGTTCAACGGAAAAGCTTTGCATAGTGCATGTGAAGTTCTAATCCACACGTCACGAATAATCGTTGTACGAAAAGGATCACGGTGCTTCCTCTGATACTATACTCGCCGACTGTCCCTCGTTCTCTCTGAGTTCCATTACCGCCTCGGCTATATATGTAGGAACTCCGAGTTCCACCAGTTCTTTGTGGAAACAAAGATGTGATGTTAGGCGGGTAAATTGCTCGGTCCAACGTCTCCTAATAGCAGGAGGACCTTAAAGATAGGAGTTGTGACATCAAGCAAGCTGAACACAGTGACCAAAAGAAGCATTTTTGAAGTATACATAGCAACGTCGTTAAGATGTATGAGGTGGCACTCAACTATCAGCGTGAGCTTCAGCGCCTACGAGCTTCCACTGTAGCCTCGTGCGAACTATGTGAGGCGTTTTTCTGGGACATTTTTTCTTGCTTTTTTATTTGTTAGTGCGAGCGTACGGTCTTGATTTCAATCCTCTTCAATGGCGAGCAGGTGTCCTCCCCGAGCACCTTGTCGTGGGTGCCGACGGTGATTCGCATGGAGAAGCGTTCCGTGCCCAAGGTGACGGTATCCTCGGCCGTGTTCCTGTGCCTGGTCGTGATCGCAGCCTTCGTGCTGATGCTGATGCTCAAGGTGCCCGCGTACGCTGCTCGCAAGGAGCACGCCTGCTCAACTGGAGGCTGCCTTGAGCACGCGCGTCGGCTGTTGAGCACGCTGAACGCATCGGTCGACCCGTGCCAAGATTTGCCCACGTACGTCTCTAGCGGGGACGACCCTGCTGCCAGCCGCGACGATGCGCTGGATCGCTTCTATGACTCTAAGGTCAGAGCTCATGCAACGACCTTCTGCAGTTTGGTTTCAGCATCACGTCTTAGTTAAATGGGTCACGGTACCACAATGCAACCTTTGCACTCGCCGTGTTTTTTCGTGCATCAAATAAGCACTTTGAGAAATAAGAGTCAAGTTATAGTCTCGATACTTCTGTGGGATGGTTTCTTTTTCGTTTGTTTTATTTATTCGTGCATGCCTTGATTCTCTGACAGCCATTGCGCATCAGCTACTGCTAACAATTTATTATTCAAATGCGACCCCACTGTTCGCGTCATCAGCTGTATGCTATAGCAGCTCAAGTTTGTTTACCTATAGCTGCATTGAAGAGACCACCACTACTTCTTTTTCTTTTTTTTTTTTTTGCTTGAAATGAGACGCAAACAGCGCTTCGCTAAAAGTAAAAACCGTGTTAACACAACAATACCGTGCACAAATCCAGTGTCTGTTTAGACCGGCCGAACCCGACAGCGGTGGCTGCTGACACCAGCTGACATGACCGGCACTTTGTTTCTATGGGCGCTCCTTGCGACGTTATATATATGTTTATAATATGTATTTTCATTTCAACCAGCCATGGCCTCCTCTTAAGGAAAAAAACCTTCAAATTTGTTAAAACAGCGTAATATTCTCCCCGAAATGACAGCTTTGTGCACCGTCAGTGGGCGTGTATAGTGGGCGTGTAGTTCGCGCAACGGAGACGACATCTGCAAAGATGTGCACGTTTGCGGCTGCATGGCATGAGGTTCAGAAGCTTGTTTTTTTTTTCTCGGTCATTGACCAATATTCCGGGCACTGATCTGAGGACGACGTGAGACTGGTCCGACGAAGATCGCCGCACATTGTATTTGTCGGCCTTGTCGGCAAGTTTAGGGATAAGAGCGGGCGTAGCGGCCAGATCTAAATGCTGGGCGAGATGGCCGCATGATGCCGTCTCTCTACAAGTAGATGTAAAAACGCCGCCGGGATACTACTGGGTGCCCCCATGCGACGAAACGATTACAGTTAATTTGCGCTACAACTGCGCTGGGTGTTTTAGCTCAGCTCACAGTGCTTGCGCTCAAGCATTGTACATGAGCGAATCTGAGTAATGTTGTGCTGTGCGTTTTACATCGAAGCCGATATAGTGCGAGCAGAAGCGCTTGAAAACGATATACCACCTGTGGTCTGCGACAGATTATTCCATTTTTCACCTCCGAAAGATTATTCCGCTTGTTTTAGGTGAATCCACCTGTAAATTCACCTTTCTGTGCGTGAAATCACATTGCCGATGTTTCCAATAAAAAAAAAATCATTATTTTTTGTTATTCACATTAGGGCAAATGTTGCAATTGCGTAATTTAAGCCGAGCAGTAGAGAAGTCATGTTTGTTTAGCAGAAATCGTAATATTAGCACCGCTTTCTAGATATCCGGCCTTAAAGTGTGCTACTTTTTACTTGAAAGAGCGTTCCAGCTGACAGCTTCTCAAAAGTGCACGTCAAGTTCTTCCGGATGATATAAAGTAGACTTCCGTTATTAGACAGTTTTAGTTTAGCGTATTTACGCTCCGCTTAGCTGCTGAGCGGAGCGGAAGCACGAATGCGCATGCGTCCTCCGCTTAGCCGCAAGCGGGCTAGCGGAGCGAGAAACACGGTCCGCTCGCAAGCTGCCTAATGGCCCATACGCGCTCAATCCGCACATCCGCTCCGCACGCCTCCGCCCTCTTGCGGACCAGGGCGGAAGGCCAAAAGGCGGATCGTGTGGAAAATGTCGTCGTACGCTGCATCCGCACGAGCGGATTGCACGCGCACTCCGATTGGACGACGCGATCTGTTGACAGCTGGCAACAATTCGGCGGAGCAAAGTGTTCAAGGTTGGCAACTACCTTTGACAGCAGACGACTCCGTCATATTTTTGCAGATGCGACTTCAAGTTTCCGCGTCACGGTGAAAATGCGACTCTAGGCTGTCACATTCTGTTCTGTAGCCGCATGTGTTGCATTGGCGCCGTCATCCTTGTTCGAAACACCGCACAGTCATCTTATCTGCGCCACCTTTTAAAAATGTATTGCAATCGCATCATGTCGCAACATGGCATGTATCCTCGGACGATAACTGTCAGTGCGCGCGGCCTTGGCTGGTTGAGCAAAACCTGTCGAATCATCCAACGTGCCGCGTTCTACGTTACGCGAAAGCGATAGTATCGCCGAGCGATTCGACCAAAATCCCCGTGTTCGGTGCGATGGCGCTGTTTCTGTAGTGTTAGTGACAGTTTGCAAAAAAACAGAACAGACGCACAACTGTTGCGGAATACAGCTGCGTAGTCGACACGACACCCCTCTTTACTATTCAGCACGCGTGTGAGGCTCCGAGTACACCTTACCGATATTGACACGTGTACATGTTTATCTTTCACCGGTGACCGCTTTTCACCGACTAACAAATGTTAAACCTTGTCGCTAGGCGCAGGACGTGCCTGCATGTTTCCGAAGTTTCTCGAACGTTATCAATGCTTCTATCCGTTATCTGTTGTCACCGACGCTTACGTAATCTGATTGTATGACCAACGCGAATTGTCTAGAACTTCCTAGAAGACAAGCGGGCACCAGGGAATAATCTGGAACCTTCGATGACTCATGCATAAAAGCCGACGCGTTTCGCCGCTGATCAGATTTTCGACGATCGCCGACTATGTTCGCCGCTATCGTTGTGCTTCGAGTGTAACTTGCTCTTGTGGGCACAGGTTCGTCATACAGTTTTACGACTGTGCAAGGATATACGACCGTTTATCACCTCCTAAACGGACTGCATGGATTTTTAGTGCGTCTTTCAGACGTTCATTTAGTCTTGGCGAATCGGTATGGAAGCAGTTTTCTATCGCTTTTGTGCTAGCTGGGAAGCATGGCCTGTGCAAAATAAACATCGCCGAGATGGCCACTCATAGTGTCCAACATCCTGCATCCACGAATAATAGGTAGCAGTACGCTTACAGCTAGATGAAAATGCACGGGAAAAACACCTAGTGGACATACTTTGCAGGCTCAAGTCAGTTTAACACACATTATTTGGTAATGACTGTGGGCAGAACGAACAACAGGATAAAAAATATAGCACTTCCTAGTCAGATAATGCTGGTCCCTGTGATAAATAATGTTCGCATTAAACTGAAGGCTTGTGCCAGAACACGTACAGTCAACCACAAAAGTTTGCGGACCACGCGAGCGCGTGGCCAAGAGCCTCTTCGCGACACTTCCGCTACGTCACCAGCGATCGACAGCAGCGCTACGTTGAAGACGCATCCCTCCTTAAATCTATGGCCTGTCTATTTTCGCACTGTGCGCAAATATTTTCTACCTATCTCTATCAACGTGACGCGCTCTTTGTTAGCCAGGGCTACTTGCTTATATTTTGAGAGCAGAATATCAGTACAAGTAATCAGACAGCGTATTCTTCGGCTGTTATCAGTTCTATTTTCGCGTAGCCACGCTGTTTTTTTTTTTTCGTGAGTGCGTGAGTGAGCGGCGAGGCAGCCATGGGACACAGATGCTTAGTCAGTAGGCAGAATTTTTCCGTTCCTCCCCCATCGCTAAGTGACAGTAGCGGCCGGGATTTGATCGCCTGCGCCCAGGTTTTGCTGCGCAAAGCCCGAACCACCGCGCTGCTATAGTGGTTACATTTAGAAAAATAAGAAATAATCGGGTGCGATGACTCTTTTTATAACCCTTTGCGACACGGCGTCCTCGTTTGGGGACTCGAACTTCGGAGGCGCGTCCCACGCCACGTGTTTCTTCAAATGACCTAAAACTCAGTGTGCACATTCGTGTCCGCTTCCTGATGGGACAACTAGCGGTCAGTTAACTTCATTGTCCTGCGTATTGCTGCAGATGATCACTTTGCTGGAGACACTACCATGTTAGACAATCGTTCGACGTGCCGCGTTCCAAGACCAACGTCAAGAGTATTTTTTTTCTCCGGTCGACACGAATACAACCGAAAAAGCAAGTGTGCATGCGTTTCGGGCCTAATAGTTGATTCTTTTTATGCAAGCATTGAAGCTGACGGATTTCACAATAATTAGATAATGAGTTATACGCTAATTAATTTTTTTTACTGAAACTCGCACAAAACAGCACATTGCTTCGTCTTCTTTCTTGGAATGTAATAGTGAGCGTCTTGAAATGATGCCATGCGCATTTGACGCATTTGCAGACAGTGCATCATAATTCGTGTCTGAAGGGGATGAATTTATTCACAAGACATTTACAGAAGTGTCATGAAACATAGGTCTCTCAATGATCTAGTAGGAATTGAAATGTCCGCCGTTTTCTAGCACCTTATTGATGCGTGTGGGCATCGACTCGTACAAAGATTCAGTAATCTCCGGTCGACCGCGCAGGCTTTCCCATTCTTGTGCGATCGCTTGCCACAGCGTATCGGCCGTGCGGCCGCGGTTGGCTCGTGTGGACAGCCGTTTCTTCAACATGCCCCAGACATTTTCTATGGGATTCAAGTCGGCGCCACATGGAGGCCACTCAAGCTGGCAAACAGCATGTTCTTCTAGCAATGACTGGACGATACGTGCTTCATGGATCGGGCTGCGGTCGTGTTGAAAAAAATAGCAGCCGTCGCTGAAGGGACCGTCCAGCGCATACGGAACGAGGTGTCTAGTGATGACGTCGCAGTACCGTGACGCAGTGAAGGGCCCTTCCAGACGCACAAGGGGACCAAGGCCATCTTTGCTGATTGCTCCCCACACGCTCACGGAACACCGTCCACTGGATAGAACACTCTGTGTGTAATTAGGCAGATATCTGCAAGAAATAGCATACAATTGGGTTCCAGCGGCGCGTCTAAAAATGTTGTGATTCCTCTTGCGTATGAACTTTATAATGCTGTTATAGAGTTGCAATAGAAAACGTGCAAACATCATTAGATAGTACTGAAAGACCCACTGGCAACTTTTAATTAGCTTCAGAGTAAGTAGTACTATGAAACAATCGTTAATGTTTTCAACATAATACCACTACAGAAAAATCTCGTAATGTCCAAAAGCTCATTTTACGTGAAACAAGTTGTGATGCAGAATTAGCTTCGTGAATTAACTGCCAATACACTGTAAACACACCTGCAGTTTAGTGGACGCCAAACCCGCTTCCGTTGGTCCCAGCGCGTGGAAAAAGTTGACTCGTCGCTAAAGATGACATCGCCCCATTTCTCTGTTGTCCAATCTTTCATTGCTGTAGCGAACATGAGTCGTTCTTGTAGCTGGCTGTCTGAGAGGCAGGGCTTCTGTGCTGCTACGAAAGACTGCAGGCCAAGCTCACTCAGCCTTCTTCTTACAGTCTCAGACGATACCGTGACCGAGAGCGCTTCTCGGATATCCTCTGCACTTTGAAAAGGATCAGCCACGATGGCGGCCGTAATCAGGCGGTCCTCTTCCTCAGTCGTGGCCCTTGGACGCCCACTGCGCTCCATATCTGTGAATCTGTCATCTTCGCGGAAAGCTTGAATAATCCTATTCACGGCAGTCCGGCTCTTGTTGGTTCGGCGGCAGATTTCGCGCTGAGGTATTCCCTCTATAAATAAACGCACAATGTGCCTTCTTTCGTCAAGTGGAACACGCAGCGGCATCTTTCCAAATAGGCAATCACCACGTGGCCTGAAGCAAGTCTACTACGTTTTCAGCGACTGATGCGAAGATGCGCCTATGTGTGAAAGAAAATTTTCTATGCATCCGCTTTTTCTTTATTTTTGATGACAGTGAAACACCTCCCTACCCTTTCTCTCAAGACGCAGAAGCAGCAACACTCATTGGACCAAGATGCTGCCAACCAAAGTGCCCCAGTAAACGTCGCGTAAAAAAATCGTCGCAGCGCTTCGTGAAACTTATGTACCCATTGGCACACCAGTCGACAAAGGTTGCAGTGATTGCTCCGATACTGCTATCAAGCCAGATATGTGGCGGTCTTATCGCAGACAGCGCTCTGCGTCAACACAACGAACTAACAATGTCATGCACGGGAATAAAAAATTAACAGGCAGGCGAGTACCAAGAGGGCTCATATCCGGGAGAGCGCCCCTGTCGCCGCTAGGTGGCGTACCGCTAGGTGGCGCGGATAGGCAGTCTGGCACGCGCTCGCGTGGTCCGCAAACTTTTGTGGTTGACTGTACGTGACACGAACAAGCGAACGAATTAGGGTGGATGCACACAGTAACGGCAAACTTTCATTTAGCTTATTCTGCCTGCATTACTAACGTGACCAAAGCTAGCCAGTGAGGGAGAACTCTGGGCAAAATTGCATGCGATTCTGCTGGCTGCTAGCAGAATATATCACCATACCTGTGTTCAGTCTTATTTTTTTACATGCATATTGTTTTTTGTCAGGGAACGTAAATTTGTACTTAATCATAAGGAAGTATCCAGTACTCGTTCATACCATATTCATCTACAATACCACTGGTTTCTTCACAGACTCCACTTAGTCACCAGCAAAAACCAAGCAGTTAGCATTCTTGGGTATGCAAGCCACTTGCATCACAAAATATAAAGCTATTTACTTCGTGCAATCTAGATATTCCTGATATTCACAACACTGCCCACATGATACAAATCAAGGCTGCTAGAAATTTGCATTCATAGCATTAGTGCTCAGGCGCATTCACATTTCAGGACAGCACAGTATGTCTTGACGTATGTAACTATTATGATGTTCCCTAAATTACGCTTACCGATAGAAACATCTTCAAAAGTGCCGTAACAACTTTTGCAACAAACGACACATGTACGAAGCAGAAAGGTCTGTGTGATAGGGCTTCTCTATCGGGGTACTACGTAAGAAAACGCGATCGGCAACACTTATGCACAGTACACTTCTTAGCATACGCACATCACATAAAATGAGCACTTTTACGCCTAGTACCACTGCGACACATATATATCCCGATTTGTCGCTTTAGAACACTTCGTAACAGCAACAACAGAGCTCGAACCGGCTCGAACGTCGCGGTCACCACGGCGCATCGCAGGCGGCAAAAGGGCTCACGCAGTATAGCACACGAGGAATGACAGCGATAACGAAGAAACAAATCTTATCGCTATTGATCTTGTCATCACTTCTAAAGGTTGTAAAGGACTGGCGTTCGCCACTTCGCGGCAACAAACTGCATACACAGAACACATACAAGTCGCGTACGCTGGGTGCGCCGATCGGACACTTTTCATTTCGCCACGCCCTGAATATGTGTTGGATACTCAGAATACACGGGTATGTGATGGCCTTCTCGTTTGCAATTCACACGCGAAGCACGGCACAAGAAATCACGAAGTCGACGGCTTGAAATATTTCTCCCGACGCTCGCGCAAACACAGCACACTTCCTCCGCTCCGTCCGATTCTGTCGGCGATCGCCCGCACTGATGAAGCCTGGGAGGGTACACCGGAATGCTGTCTTCAACGACTATCTTCATGGGTGCTGGATAACTCTAGTAAGAATCACAAGAACGAGCAAAATAGACGGTTTCTGACGCGGCTGTAGCCTTCGCTTGGAGCAAAATAGACGGTTTCTGACGCGGCTGTGCTTCGCTTCGCTTCGAGCAAGCGCCATGTTTGCCTGATGACGTCCTTCGCCGTCCGCCTCGTACCAGCCAATGAGAGACGAGCAGGCATGCGGATGGCAAAGTTGCGTCCGCCCGTCCAGACGATCGGACAGACTGCCGCCCCAGTCCGCATGTGTGCGGAGCGGATGTGCGGATTGAGCGCGTATGTGCCCTAAAGGTGGATTCACACGACCGGACGGAGGAGGAATTTTCGCAGCGGATGGCATATCACGTGACGCGCGCGTCATCAAAACGTGCCGCCATCGCCTAGTCCGGCCTCTCCGCTCGCGGTCCGGATTGAAAATGCTCGCCGGTATTTCCATCCGTCCGTTTGGCGGTCGTCTGACCTCAATTTAGCGTAGTCAGCGTCAAATCTGTCAACATTGGACGCATTGGCGTGGCTACGATGGCGTGTTATCGGTTTGGAGCCACGTGTGATTTCGTTGTGCAGCAGTGACCGCATGTATTTTGTTGTGATACAGCGAGAAAGGCGAGTCGTGGTTGCGCGCGCATTTCTATTTACTCAGACCGCGCAGCCTGCGTGACTTCAACATGAGTGAGGTGCACAAGAAAACGCTAAGTGACCAGGGCAACCGTCACTTTTTTTGCTCTTGTTGAGGGATTCACAGCGCTATGGAATATAGAGCACGCCGAGCATACAAGCGCGCAGCTGCTAATAAGCGTTGGTGTCGAGAGTAAGCACGCGGATTGCGCAAACGGCACCCCGGCTGTGGGAATGCGACCTAATGCCACATACACACTAGCGGAAAAATGCGCGCGGCGCGCCGCCGGCGGCAAGACGCGCGCCGCGAAAGCAGCCGCGAAACGGGTTTTTGTTGCCGCGGCAGGGATCGCTCCTGGACCGATTTTTTGCGGTTTGCCGCGTGCCGCGGATGAACGAGACCAATGAGAGCGGCCCGCTTCCTTGACGTGCGCGCAGGAAACTGGTGCCATGCGGACCCGCCCGACTGCTTGTTTCTCGTTTCGCACTATCATCTGCACGCGTCAGCTCCCAGATAGTTCGAGAAGGGAGAGAGGAGTCTAGTCTGTCACGTGATTGACGCAGCGGCGCCCCGCCGGTTAGTGTGGCCGCCCTGCCGCTGCTGCGTTTTGCCGCCGGCGGCGCGCCGCGCGCGTTTTGCCGCTAGTGTGTACGTGCCATAACTCTGCTGCGCCGGATTCAAGTGATCACGTGACTGTTTGGCCCGCGGAGCAGGCGGGATTTTGCCCTCGCGTGTGTATCCACCTTAAAGGTGGATACAATGTCTGATAACGGTATTTAATCGATTCTAATGCGCGCAAGTGTTTTTTGGTTTGGTTGTGTTGTTTTGTTTTTCAGCAGAATTGGGCCGTAAATTACCTGCGCGGTGCAATCGAATGCGTAACCAAAATGACCTTCGTGACATTTGCATGCTTTACCGCATAACACAATCGCACTGCGATGAAGCTGACGTTGCAATATAGTGACTGGCCGCCTTTGTCCAACACAAGTAAGATGCCTGCCCACTTTTCTCGCTAAAAAATCGTGTGCACGTTAGATTTCTACTTTGCTTAGAAGCTTTAATGTCATTTCTACGTTTGTTTTCTACTTTGGGCGCATATAAAGTTGGCGCGCGTTTGACGCGGGAGCGTGTCAGAATAGGGCAAATGCTGCCAGATGAATCAGCTTTGTGTTTGGGCGTGTCTTTCTTAATCTTGTTTCATTGGACCCGCCGAATTTTCCAATCAATTTTCTCGGTCTTGTAAGGGGTGAATTAAAGGAAGTCGACTGTATATAAGAGTAACCCCAATGTACTTTTTGGCATATTTTGGGGACGGAAATCTCGAAAGCGATGCTAGTCTTATCATTTTCGCTAAGCAGACATGACTTCAATGCTCTTCGGCTTCAACTTCGCAATTGAAACTTATGCCCTAAAGTGAATAATTGAAAGTTAATTTTCGAACCTTTCTTTATTTAGCTACGTTGACATTGTGAAATGTTCCGCAAGTAACGTTTGCCTCTCCAGACTATCCCTGAACATGGCCGAATTGCACCATATTCTCCATGCGAATTATGAAAAATTTGTTCGATTAAAAAAAGGAAAAGGTGTGTCCTTCCTTTGGCGGTGTCGGAAGAAAACTAGATCATTTTGCGAGTTAATATTTAGAGGGGTCTGGGGAACGCCATGGGTAATGTGCGGGAATATGTTCAAGGGGTAATTAGGGGTTAAGTTAAACTTCCTATGTATACTCTAGTTTTTTTGCTTAGACATTTGCACACTCTCCCCGTTGTCATGGGGGATTAAAATGTGACAGAAATGTTATATTTATAGCTAATGGGGGTCATGCTATTTGTGTGACGCGCTCCGAAAGTTTCAACGGTGCTGCCTAGCATAGAAAGTTGTAAATACTTTCTGGATTGTTTTCTGCCTATAAGCGTGCGTAATATGCGAGGACTGCAGTAAATTTCCCCGGTCTCCTGGGTGAACTTAGCGAGGCATGCTTGTTTATATGATTACATTTTGTTTATATAGGAGGCATGTCGTGGGTGACGTACGGTTGAAGTTTACACTGCGCAATTAATTACAGCCTTTGGCGAAGAAGGCGCTACAAAGTGGACGATTCGAGAACATAGGGGGCATTTTATTAGTTATGTGCGGAAATATATTCGATATTCTATTCGATTCGATTTGATTATGGCACTCTTCTATTCCTATTCAATTCGGTCTCCAACGTTAATGCTCGCACACTCTTACTAAAGCTGAGAGCGCCAGTTAATTACAAGTTTTTGGGAAAACAAACTTACGCAGGGAGTCCTCTGGCAGTTCTCTCAGTATACGTAAGCATTGTGCCACTTGCTCATCTCCACGCAGCCTGATGTCATTATCAATAATATGAAACTTGATCCAACCAGAACAAACGACAGCGCTGCGGTGAAAATAACTACTGCGGACGGAGGCGTAAGGTGAATTGATCACGCAAACAAACTACTATAGGGGGCGGCACCATGTGGGCTGATGACGTTCTGATCGTTATAAGCCGTTATCGCTATTTAGTACCTTATCTATCGGCGTCGAACCATTATGTGTTCGGTCTTAATGGCGGGCACGTGATGTCTTATGCGTGGGCAATGTGTAATGTATGCGGAATAGTTACGACGTTATACAAGTGCTAATATGCATGTTTTCCCGGTGTCCTTCTAAATTTAAACTCTGTCACATTTCGTTACCTCAGCACAAAGCACAAATGGCTTCCGGCAGAACGTACTGACACGAACAGAAAGGGACGACGACACACGCTGTACTAGCAACTGAATGCTTGTTATTGGTTTCCCACACCTTTTATAGCACAGGACACCCAATGCTCCTTTTTTTTTCCTTTGTCTTTTTCCCCCTTTTTTCCCCTTGGTGTCGTGAAATTGTACGGTGCAATGATGCTGGCGATGATGAAAAGCGAGATACCCAGCGGAGATTCCTTCTAAATGCTGCATGCTCTCTTGTCCTTTCATTGACACAACTGCCTGTTTGTCCCATATATCTTCGGACACATGATAAAGGGATATCATACATCAACCCTGTCTTGCAGGTAGTGTACTTGTTCCAGTGGTTGATTGTGCATTGCTTACTTTTCTGGTCATTTTTGACCGCCAGAACCACCTCCACTTAGTTGATGCACAATTATTTTTTTTGCACAGAGTGAATCGGAAGAGGTAACAGCCAGAATGCAAGCAGAAGGCAACACCATGAAGGTCACCATAGAGCAGCTGGAAAAAACCAAACCCACTCTTACTGCAGAAATGTCGCAATTCAACCGGTGCATCCGACTGAACATTCGCCCCTCGGGACTGGAGAACGAGCTGCAGCTGCCGAAGACTACGATTGCCAAGCTCGAGTCTCGGCTTTCAAGTCAAGAAAGCCACTCTGAAACACTTCAACAGCTTGCTGACAAGGACCAGCCGATCACTGCGCACGAGGAGAAGTCGGCTGCTTATAATGCCATCAACCAGGAGCTGCTCAAGTCCAATGCCGAGCTTACCGCAGCCTTGAGATCATCGGAGGTGGAAAAGGTGGCACAGGCCGAAAGAATGCACGAAGTCGTAGCAGAGAACAGCTGGTGGAAGCACCAGGATGCAATGTCTCATCAGAATTCAAAGGGGCTCGCTCTGGACACGGCACTTGGGAATCTGGAGGTCAAGCTTACAGAAGTGCTTGGAACAAGTAAATCGCTTTCATCCCAACTGTCGGCCAGCGCAGAACAGTGTGCGAAATTGGAGGAGGTCATCGCCACGCGTCGTTCTGAACTGGAAGCAAGTCGGTGTCGCTGCGGAGAACTGGAAACGTTGAGTCAGGCTGGATGCAAGAAGGAGGCTCACTCAACGCAACTTCTGGAAGTACAAGATGAACTGAACCGTGTCACGTGGAGAGCAGACCAGATTCAAGCGGGGGCAAAAAAGCTCGAAGCCTCCAAGCAACAGCTGGACACGCTTTGCTCCGAGCTTCGGCACAAGCTGAGTGAGAGCGAGCACCAGCTTAATGTGGCTGCCGAAGAAAACGGTCTGTTGTTCAAAACTAGGGAAAACGTGCCAGCAGCTCAAGCCTCCTTGAGTGCCCAGTTCGATAAAACAAGTAAGCAACATGCGACCCTAATAGCTCCTCTGCAGCACCAGGTGCAGGAGTCCGAGGTCCGGGTTTTCAGACTGAAGGAACAAAAGCAAACTCTTACTGAGAAGTCTGGAAAGCTTCAGGCTGAGTTTGAACTGCTTGGTTCTGAACAGCTAAAATTACACGAAAAGAATGCTGTGCTTGCGAACGAACTGTCTGAGGGTCCTCATTTTCGTGAGGAGCTCAATTACAACCTCGTTTCGCAAAACCGACAAGTAGAGAAACTTACTGCAGAATGCGTCAGGCTTGAACAGTGCATTGAGAACAGCACAGCTGAAAAGGCCGAACTCGAGGTTCACTTGGAGAAGGAAGCAGAGGTTGTTCATGCGCTCGAAGAAACATGTGCAGAGCATGTTGCTTTGAATGAAAACCTCTTCAGTGAAAATGCAACAGCCAAGAGTACGCTCGAGGAAGCCAAGCTCAAAACGGAGCACCTCGAAGCCAGTATTAAATGGGTGAACGACGAGAACTTTGTACTACGGCGCAATCTTGTGGAGACTAGACAGAAACTTGATACCGTACAAGCAGAAAAGCAAACGCTGCAACTAAAGCTGTCTTATAAAAGTGCCACCTGCAATGCTCTTCAGGAGTATTGGTTCATCAGTGACCGCAGGCAGAAATTGCTGGTAAGCAAATCTTTGCTCGGTAAGGCCACCAGACGCATAGGGTCCCTGCAGGAAAAAATATGCTTTTTCCAGCAGCCAGTCACAAGATTGAACCTTGAGAAGGAGAGCTTACACTCGTCTCTTGCGACTGCAGAAGCCACCTCGCAGTCACTAGAGAAAAAGGGCCAGACCGCTACGTGTGCCGCTGAGGAAATGAGATTGAAACTCAAGAAAAATCGGCACAGGCAGATGCAGCTGTCCTCGCTCATTGAGCTGCAAAAAAAGAAATGCAGGAGCCTGGAAATGGTTACTGCAGACATGAGTGAAAAGCTGTCGTGCCGCGAGCACGATCTGGCGTCGGCAGCCAGTGAGAGGGACAAGACTGTTTCAGCAGGAGATGGACGTGGAAGATGGGGATGCATGACAGCTAGGCTCTGGAATGTCAAATAGGTAAGTTTTAAACTTTTCAGTTTTTGTATTTTGATTAGGCAATACTTCTTAAGGAAGCCGTGAAATGTCAGTTATTAGTGGGATGCTGTCAGCTTAGACAGATAAGGTATTCTTTGAAAACTCTGTTAGCGCCAACATTGCGGCAAGACGTTGAATACTGGAACAACAAAAAATGAAGGGAAGATTTCTATTTCCAGAATTTTTCGTCACAAACCTTATGCCGGTTTTTCAGTGACTGTCACGGATTTAAAGTATTTTCTCTTATTTAGCTCATTTTGAAGCAGTAACCGTTCTCGAAAATTGCTCAGATCAGTCTTTGGCACTTTTAAAATACAATATCGTTCATCTTTAAAAACATTAACTATCCGAGAAGACAAGTACTATCAAAATCTGTCGTGACGAATTTGTTGCATTTAATGGCTGCATTGTCCATCATTGTTTCACCTTTTCTGACCTCCTTTCTGATCAAGACTCCTCTCAAGACAAGAGAGGCTTTTGTGGGGTTGGAGAACTGTAATTTAGTAATTTGTAATAATGGTGGGATGTAGCAGAGGTAGAATACCAGGCCTCTAATCTGAAGGTCGTAAGATCGAATCCTCCTTTAGTTCACTAGTTTTCTGGCATGGAGTGACGTCTGACACTGGCAAATATATTGTCGTGGTACAACGCCGAGAGAGGACAGGGAGACGTTCTTCAAGAACAGAAGGACAACCTGTTCAAGCAAAACAGAACAGAGACACGTCTTCTTCGTCGTCAGCCATAATCCCACTGGCCCACTAGACGGAGTCCGTTAATGCTCCCATCGTCGTTGTCGTCTGCCTAGAGCACACGCGTCATTTGTCCCTCCCTAGAAGAGCATCGTCCCGATGCTATGCCAGAAATGCCACTTGCGGAAGTGAGGGTCTCTCGCATAGTCATTCGCTCAAATACGGCTTCATGCGTACAACGTGCACAAGTTCGGGACGGTGCGGGCGGTGCCTCGTACAGTTGGGACTATCAGGGACGACCTCGTAGGTGACAGCACTGAGTCGCCGCAATACTCGATATGGGCTGAAGTATCGCCTTAACTGCTTTTCCGAGAGGCCTCGTTTCCGTATGGGTGTCCAAACCCACACACTGTCGCCGACTTCATAGCTTACGGTTCTACGGTGGGCATCATAGCGGCTTGCGTCGTAGTCTTGCTGCTGGCAGATCCGCACGCGCGCGAGCTGCCGAGCCTCTTCGGCGCGTTGCGTGAACACATCGGCGTCCGTTTCAGTGTCGTCAAATTCATGTGGAAGCATTGCATCCAACATCGTTCGTACATCCCGGCCATGAACAAGGGTGAACGGAGTCGTGCGCGTCGTCTCTTGCTTCGCCGTGTTGTACGCAAACGTGATATAAGGGAGGATGTCATCCCAATTTTTATGTTCGACATCCACGTACATTGAAAGCATGTCTTCAATTGATTTGTTAAGGCGCTCTGTCAGTTCGTTGGTTTGTGGATCGTAGGCGGTCGACTTCCAATGAGCTGTTCCACTTAGCAGCAAGACGTGATCTAAAAGCGCAGCCGTGAATGCGGTTCCTCGGTCGGTAATTACGACGCTTGGGGCTCCGTGTCGCAACACAACATTTTCAATGAAAAAGCGCGCCACCTCGGCTGCTGTGCCTTTCTGGATGGCCTTTTTTTCAGCGTAACGTGTCAGATAGTCGGTTGCGACGAGAACAAAGCGATTCCCTGCAGTGGAAGTAGGAAGTGGGCCCAAGATATCCATTCCAATTTGATCAAATGGTGTTCGAGGAACCTGGACAGGTTGTAGGAGGCCAGCTGGTTTCGTCGGAGGTGACTTGCGCCTCTGGCAGTCAAGACAAGTGCGAACGTGATGTTTCACTGCCGTGGTTAGTCTCGGCCAGTAGTAGCTTTGCCGCACTCTGCCCAATGTTCGCGTGTAGCCTAAGTGACCAGAAGTCACTTCGTTGTGACAAGCTTGAAGTACTTCCGAACGAAGAGCTGCAGGAATGACGAGCAGGTAGGGGGACCCGGTAGAAGAAAAGTTTCTTTTGTAAAGGACTTTGGCCGGTAAACAAAACGACGACAGTCCTCTTGCGAAAACTCTAGGTGCTTTCGCAGACCTTCCCTCTAAGTAGTTGATGAGTGCAAGCAACTCAGGGTCGTCCCGTTGTTGTTGAACGATGGCGGCTGTGTCCAGAACACAAAGAAATGCTGTATCTTCTTCTTCGAGTGGAGAAGCCGACTCTATCGGCGATCGAGACAGGCAGTCAGCATCCGTATGTCGCTTCCCCGACTTGTACATTACAGTCACGTCAAACTCTTGCAGCCTTAGGCTCCAACGTGCCAATCGTCCTGACGGATCTTTAAGGTTCGTCAATAAACACAGTGAATGGTGGTGGCTGAGAACTTTGAAAGGGCGGCCATACAAATATGGGCGAAATTTCATAACCGCCCATACCACGGCGAGGCATTCTTTCTCAGTTGTGGAATAATTAGCCTCTGTGCGTGAGAGTGTTCTGCTTGCGTTGGCAATCACTCTTTCCGTGTCCTCCTGCCACTGCACAAGAACAGCTCCCAAGCCAACATTGCTGGCATCCGTGTGGAGCAATGTAGGAGCGGTCTCATCAAAGTCGGCAAGCACTGGACGTGTCTGGAGACGTTGCGGCAATACGTTAAATGCGCCTTGCTCTTGATCACCCCATACAAAAGGAGCGTCGTCTCTCGTCAGGCGAGTTAACGGCGACGCAATGCGAGCAAAGTCTGCAATAAACCGCCGGTAATAGGCGGAGAGGCCGAGGAACCGCCGGACAGCCTTTTTGTCGGATGGTACGGGAAACTGTGCGACAGCGGCAATTTTTGCAGGATCCGGGCGGACACCGGCGTGGCTGACGACGTGACAAAGAAACTGTAGTTCCGCAAAGCCAAAGTGGCACTTCTCCGGTTTCAGGGTGAGGCCGGCGGACCTTATGGACTGCAGAACTGCTTCAAGCCGTTCGAGGTGTTCTTCAAACGTTGCGGAAAACACGATGACGTCGTCGAGGTACACTAAGCAGGTTTTCCACTTCAGACCGGAAAGCACAGTATCCATGAGGCGTTGGAACGTAGCAGGGGCAGAGCACAAGCCGAAAGGCAAAACCTTAAATTCGTACAGGCCGTCTGGCGTCACAAAAGCAGTTTTTGCACGGTCTCTGGGGTCTACCTCGATTTGCCAATAGCCGCTTTTTAAGTGCATTGAAGAGAAGTAACGTGCGTGTCGAAGCCTGTCGAGGGAATCGTCGATACGGGGAAGCGGGTACTCGTCTTTCTTCGTCACCTGATTTAGTTTTCGGTAGTCCACACAGAAACGCAAGCTGCCGTCTTTTTTCATGACTAGAACTACAGGCGATGCCCAGGGACTCGTTGATGGTTGGATCACGTCGTCTTCATGCATTTTTGTGACCTGTTGTTGTATGGCTTCACGTTCTCTGGGTGCCACACGATAAGTATTTTGGTGAATGGGTCTCGCCGTATCCTCGGTAATTATTCGGTGCTTTGTTAGAGGAGTCCGGCCGACCCTTGAAGTCGACGCAAAGCAGTCGATGAACTGGGCCAATAGCGTAAGAAGCTGTTCCCGTTCGTGCGGTGGCAAAACAGTGCTGACGTCAAGTGCGGGAGCTGGGTCTTGTGCAGGCGCTTCTTCGAGCAGTGAACAGTAGCCGCGAACAACCGCAACACCGTCAAAATAAGCCACAGCCGTGCCTTTTGGAAGGTGCCGTCTCTCTGTGCTAAAATTTGTTAGCAGTAGGTTCGTGTGCCCGTCGGTGACATTTACAATTCCTCGTGCGACCGAAATACCGTGAGTAAGCAACAAAATGGTTATTTGGTCGGCAATTCCTTCGCAATGAAACGATACGTCACAGGCCACCGAAACAAGAATACATGATCGAGGTGGGATTACCACGTCATCTTCTGTTAGACGAAAGGCATTGTGTTGCGGCGATAAGTAATGGACTTAGCCAGGGCTCTTAAAGAACGTCACCATGCGGTCTGGAATGTTAATTACGGCGCCATATTCCCTTAGGAAATTCATTCCAAGAATCAAATCATTACAGCACGCAGGAAGAACGATGAAAGCGGCCACAAAAGAAGAATCTCCGATATTAATTCTTGCAGTACATCTCCCAGTAGGCATCAGTAATTGGCCGCCTGCCATCCTTATGTGAGGTCCCCTCCATGGCGTCTTTACTTTCGTCAGGCGGAGGGTGAGTTCCTGACTTATTATAGAGAAGTCAGCGCCAGTGCCGACTAATGCTGTCACTGGCTGCCCATCCACGAAAACATCAAGGTCGGCGCTGACAATTTCTTCGGCGTCGGTGGTTATCGGCTTCTCGGCGTTCTGCAGCGGGCGAGTTGGGGGCTTTTTATTGTCTTGTGGCGGGCCTGCAACCTTACCCCCAGAGGTCGCCGCCTTCAGTTTCCCCGGCGTGGGCTGGGCGACCTTCGGCCTTGAAGGTTAGCAAAAGTACGTCCAACAGGAATCTGGCGTGGAGGGGTCGGAGAGCGCGACCGATGGCCGAAATCAGTCCGATCATTGGGCACGGATTCGTCATTCGGGTGTGCTATGGGAGGTCCCTGAAAAGCAGCGTCGTCGCGGCGTAGCAGGGAGTCGCCATCTGCACGTCGACCATCAGACCACGGACGAGGAGGTCGAAATGATGTGTCGCAATGCCATCAATGGCGCGAAATATGGCCGGCACCTCCGCAGTTGAAACAGAGAGGGCGGTTATCGGCGGTGCGCCACGCATCGGATCTCCGAAATTGTGGCCGTCTCGTAGGGTCGTTTTGCGGCGTGGTCCAAGGCGCGGCGAATGACGGCTGGCGGTAGGACTGCATCGACATCACGGGTGCGCGCCGGAATGCCTCCTCTTGCGGCGGCGACCAAGGAGCGGCTCTCGGAGGCTGGTTGTACGGGGGTGTGGTTGTAACGGGTGGGGAACATCGGACAGCGGCGGCGTAACTCATGGGACGCTGGTGGTCGGGAAGATCGGCGGCCGGTAACGCCTGCCTGATTTCGTCGCGTACCACTTCGGCGATTGACGCGACGGGGCTATCCAGTGTCGGTGTCAGGATCCGGTGAACTTCTTCTCTGACGATCTCTCTTATCATTTCACGCAAGGAGCTCTGATACTGTGGGGTCAATGCGGCCGCATTGATTGCAGTGCTGGTGGACAGTCGATCGTACTGCCTGCATCGTTGATGAAGGGCCCGCTCAATAGCCGTAGCCTCCTTGACAAAATCAGTGACGGTGACTGGTGGACTCCGCACAAGCCCCGCGAACAACTGCTCTTTTACGCCTCGCATGAGGTAGCGTAACTTCCTATCCTCGGTCATGTTCGGGTCCGCTCTACGAAAGAGACGAGCCATGTCTTCAGCGAACATTGTTACCGACTCATTGGGTTCTAGCACCCGTAGCTCCATCAACTGCTGGGCGCGGTCACGTCGGTCGGCACTGGCAAACGTATCGTTGATTTTCTGCCGAAAGTCATGCCATGTCGATAGGCTAGCTTCGCGGTTCTCATACCAAGTACGGCCACTGTCGTCAAGTGCGAAATAGACCTGGGAAAGCTTTTGCTGCTCAGTCCACTGGTTAATCTGGGCGATGCGCTCGTACTTGTCAAGCCAGTCTTCAATGTCTTCGAAGGCTGCACCGCGATAGCGATCGGGAACCAGCGGATGAAGAACAGTTACCTGTTGTTGACTGGGAGACTGGCTGCATTGGGGTGCTTGCGGTGGGCTGGTTTCGGCCATTGCTAGATGTGTGGAGATCCTGGAAAGATGTGGTTGAAGAGGGGAAAACTCCGGGGCAAGGCCTAGCAGTCGACGACTGAAGCGATGCACGGGGGTCGTAACTGGTGACAATGCGTCCGGGCTAGATGAACGACTCCCAGAAGGAGTCCGGAGCATCAGGCGTGGTCAATATACCCCGCACCTCCACCAGTGTCGCGGGACAACGCCGAGAGAAGACAGGGAGACGTTCTTCAAGAACAGAAGGACAACCTGTTCAAGCAAAACAGAACAGAGACATGTCTTCTTCGTCGTCAGCCATAATCCCACTGGCCCACTAGACGGAGTCCGTTAATGCTCCCATCGTCGTTGTCGTCTGCCTAGGGCACACGCGACAATATATATATATATATATATATATATATATATATATTGAGCGTGACTCATGACTGACTCTTCTTCATCTCTACACATGATCACCATTTGTACAAATTTCTCATCTGTATTTATCATCATCAGCCGCCCAGCTTGTTTTTCGTCGTAGCTCGAGCTCGGCTGGGATAAACGGTTCCTTATAAGGGGGGAATCAGTTAGTGCAAAACAGGGGTAATTTGAGATCGCACGGAGAGGCCTTCGGCCTGCAGTGGACATAAATATAGGCTGATGATGATAAGTGGTTGAAGGTGCCTTTCGCTCCCCGAGGCCTCTCGCCCTTCTTACTGGAGCTCCCCTCGGGTCCCCGCATACCACCTACTGTCATGTCTGCTCAAGACAATCCGAGCACGTCCGCTACTACCATCCCAGTACAGCCTTCGCCGTCCGTCATGGCCATCCACAACCACCACCGTCACGCACCTGTCTTCACTGGTCTGCGGGGAGATGACGTCAAGGAATGGCTCCAAAACTACAACCTGGCAAGCGACTTCAATAAGTGGGATAACACAGAGAAGTTGCACAGTGTCCCCTTCTACTTCACCGATGTCGCGAAAACCTGGTTTTGGAACCATCAGCCTGATCTCCCCGACTGGGAAACGTTCACGCAGCAACTTCGCCAGATCTTCGGCGCTTCCTCTGTTCGCACTGAGGTCGCGAAGAAGAAACTCGGTGAGCGCGTCCAGTTCCCCAGGGAATCGTAAACATCACACATTGAGGATGTGCTAGCTTTGTTCAAACGTACGAACGCCACCATGTCCAAGACCGACCGCATACGGCTTATTATTAATGGCATAAACACCGTCGCATTTAGCGCTCTCGTCGCGCAAAATCCTGCCACCATACGAGATATAATAGCCACTTGCCAGTGCCTAGAGGAACTTCAATCTCCACGGCTATGCACGGATAACGCAGACCTCCGTCTGCCTTCAACAGTGGAATTGCGCACGCTCATAGTGATATCGTTCGGGAGGAACTTCACGGGCGGTGCTCTTCCTGTGCGACAGAACCTGGCGTCGCGTCTTCTCCGGCCCGCTTACGCGAGATAATCAAACAAGAGCCTCTGCGTCACGTCTAACGGGCTGGGACGGCCCCTGCGTCGACATGTGCCAACATATGCCGACGTCGCGGCTCTCCCTGCGGTCACCGCGGCCCCTCTTCCAACGGACCACTATGCCCCTGTGGCTTCATTGTCGCCACCAGTACGCGTACAGCCTTACCGCTCCGCTCCGCTTCCTAGTCGACCCATTTGTTACTACTGTGGCTACCGCGGGCATATCTCCCGGCTCTGTAGACGGTGTCAACAGGTTGAGCAATGTGGTTATACACCCGAAGAGGGAACAGGCGTCCGTCCAGCAACGGGTTACCAGAGAACCTCCTACCGATCTTCATTTCACCGTTCACCCTCTCCTCCGTACCCTATGAACAGGCCTCTCAATTCTCGAGAATATCGCCGCAGGTCACCTTGTCCACGTCGTCGTTCCGGATAACCTCTCCGTCCTGCTTCTCATGTCTCCAACGCCCACTCGGAAAACTCTCCGATGCAGTTTTAGGAGGGGAAAACTGCATCCGCCGGACAGCCTACAATTCCTCCAGAGCGACCGTCGAACTTGTTGTCAGTGTTTGCGGAAGGTGTGCCCGTTGAAGCTTTCATTGACAGAGGTGCCGCCATTTCGATTGTTCGCGCAGACTTTTGTTCCCGCCTCCGGAAAGTGATGACGCCTTATTGCGGCCCATCTCTTCGCGCAGCGACCAACGCCGTTCTTTGTCCCATCGTGCAATGTACAGTTCGAGTATTCATTGACGGAATACGTCATCACATTGTTTTGGCTGTTTCCCGAGTGTTCCCACGAAGTTATTTTAGGTTGGGATTTCTTGTCTGCGGCGCCCGCTGCTATCTCTTGTCGTGAGCGACTCGTACACCTGAATGCCACCGGTTACTCTCTTCCTGATTACGAAGAGCGCATGCGCCTCGTCACCTCCTCCGATCATGTTCTTTGGCCATCTAGAGAAGAAATTATAAGTGTCACTTCCAGTGACTTTCGGGATGGCGACGTTGTAATTCTTTCCAATGGTCATACGCTATGTAGAGGAATTTTTATTACTCCTGGCTTTGTTTGCTTCTCTCATGGCTCTGCCTTCCTTACCGCCTTAAACCAAACTACCGAACCTCTACTGCAACCCCGTGGATCAAGTGTCTCTTGCGCTGTTTATACACAGCCTAATGCAGTTGTTGCCCTTTCACCTGTGCGACCAGAGTCAACGTCGTTGCCACTCACTGCCTCTTCTACACCGCTGTCGGCAACCATAAACCCTGACCTGACGGCTGCCCAGAGTCACGCTCTGCTCGCATTATTAGAAAAACACCGTCCCTTGCTCGACATCAATTCGCCAGCCCTCAGTATGACGGCTGCCGCGACTCATCGCATACACACTGACGGCTCCCGCATTGTTCACCGGCGGCCATATCGCGTGTCTCGTAAGGAGCGCGAAATCATCGAGGAAAATGTATCGGACATGCTTCGACGGAATATCATACGACCTTCCTCGAGCCCCTGGTCCTCTCCAGTTGTTCTAGTGCAGAAGAAAGACGGGCCAGTGTGTTTTTGTGTCGATTACCGAGCCCTGAACAAAATCACGCGCAAGGATGTTTGTCCTTTGCCACGGATCGACGACGCACTAGATTCTTTACAGGGCGCCGAATATTTTTCAAGTCTTGTTCTTATATCCGGCTACTGGCAAATACCGGTGTCAGAGTCCGACATGGACAAAACCGCTTTTGCCACGCCAGATGGGCTATACGAGTTTAATGTGATGCCCTTTGTGCTCTACCATGCGCCTGCTACCTTTCGCTCTTTCACCACGCGCGCTTTCGCTCTCCCGGCGAATGCGTGTGTCCCTCGCCCTCGCTCGCTTTCACTCGCACATACAGCATAGGCCAATGAGAGTTTTTGTCTATTGCCGGACGCGACGATCGGAGAGCAAACGCGACTTCCCAATGGAAGGGGAGTGGTGGGTGAGGAGGGCATTGAGGCACTCTAGACTGTGCGTGTGCGAGCCCGCTCTCCCACTGCGGCCCATGTGCGCAGCCCTGCCGGCTAGAGTGTACTAGAATATGGTCGAGTGGGACGAGCGGCTGGGGCGGCGCATGCTTTGCAGTGAGGCGCCCGACGTGGAAAAATACTGGGGCGGCGCTGCGGTCGAAGTGGATTTGGCCGCATCAAGGTCGCGCCGTTGGAAACTGCTGGCGATACTGGTCGGCAGGGTCATTCGTACTACTTCGCGAGCTGGTATTTGCGTTCAGACGGATCAAATGTGCTTCATAATTGCATATGACATGTATTTATGCCTTAAGAATAAATTCAATTTCTTTCTCTTATTTATTTATTTTTTATTGTTTTCTAATGCCGCTCCGTGATTGCGCGTGCATTGCGGCCGCAGTGTCGGCTTTCATTCTACTATCTTATTGTACTGTTCCCTTTGGAGAAAAATATGTTTCTCGTTCTTCAAGCAGCATCTATCTCTCGTGTGTATTGTTGCGCATATAGTTTTCTATCAGTAGGTCTTGCGAAACGCAGACGAAGCCACATATATGTAAGCTTCCTGCTTGCCGCTTCAAACAAGTAAAGCATATCTGCCCCACCCGGCGCCTTGTACTTATATTTACAGGGAGCATTAGTATATATTAAAAAAAGAGTAAACTGCAGTGCAACATTCCATTCAATATTCCGCCTTTCTCGCGTAACAGAATGCGGAGTAATTGGTACGGTTTTTTTTTTATTGCAGTCGGACCTCGAGCGCCGAAAACGGTTTTAGTTAGCCATTCTATATGCTAATCTTTGGTCGTATGCCGAACGTGGAATTTTTTTCCAGTCGATACTTCAAAAAAGATAAAAAAGTTGCAGTGGCTTAGCTCGGCTATGCCAGGATATACGTAGCGTTAGCAAAGGTTCAGCTGATTATTCTTAGCTTTCCTGGTTGTCTCCTACGCTCAACCGCTAATTGCCAGGCAACTACTTCGGGATCCGATGAGTCAAGCTTCTCCGTTCTTCTGCGCTGTTGAGCAGCACTTGCGCTCTCCTTCTCCATGGCTATAACACACTGGCAAACGCCAGTCAGAAGCGCCGCGGCTCCAGCGCAGTGTCAGACGGCGACTGCACAGCGAGCGCGCGCCGGCGCCAGTGCGTCTACCACGGCTATGACGTCACTCCTCTGGAATGCGCAGACCGGCGGCGGTGAGTCGCGCGCGGCGGCGGCGGAGTGCGCGAGAGGTGCCGGCTCCGGTGGCGCCGGTGCGCAAGCCGTGTGACATCACTGATCCTTGCGCATGCGCAGCACGGCTCTTGATGTGCCGCGCGAAACGGGCTTGGCTAGGCCAGTGTAGCTAACGCTACAAAAGAAAAGAAAGCATGCGCGGTAGCCTAATTAGTGCCTATATCGTGGATACGGCGTTGCGCTTCTAAACTGGAGCTCGCGGGTTCAATCCAGGTCGCGGAATTGGACGGGAACGAAATGGAAAAAAACTCGTGTACTTCTGTTGAGGTGCACGTTAAAGAACCCGAGGCGGCAAAAACTAAACCGGGTGCCTCATAATCATATCGTGGTTTTGCCACGTAAAACCGAAGAATTTGCTTATATTAAAGAAAGAAAAAGAAAAAAGCAGGTGGCTGCGTTCTACGGCTTATTTCTGGGGTGTAAACAACATAAGTTATTTTCGAGTCTGATTTCCGAGAAAAACATGGTACGCTTATCCTATATTTCATACATAAATGTAATGCCGTTCTCAAATGTATGACCGCTCAACTCTGCAGCTTGTATATTATAAACGGCTGCGTTCAGTTATCCGTTGCACTATCCTAACGACCATAATGAAACAAATAATGGAACGGCATGTCTCACATACACGTAGATATATATGCAGGTCTGTTGCGTTCGTTGAAGAAGATAAGTGTGGTACCACATGGAGCACTCAGTTTTAATGGGTTGCAAAATTAAACATGGTGAGGCTGTCAAACAAAGTTTTCCTTGTCTGAATCAAGTTAGCAGATTTACAGGCTGCCCCAAAACGGGGCGTCTATATTGAATGCCAGCTAGGAACTTGTTAAGTAGGACTTAACACCCGGCCATGCGTTAATTCTCTCAGGAACTGCGCCTCGGCGCAACAGCCGAGACTCTCCGGCAGCAGAATCATTCGGAACAGTGCTCAGTTGCATCGTTCACTCACATTTGAGACTTCTACAGTGCTGTTATGCGTTACATTCGAACGCAAACAACTATTCGGCGTCGTACAGTATATCAATGACACTTGCGCGAGCACACACACACACTTATATATATATATATATATATATATATATATTGTGAGCATTATATTACCCCTTCATCTTCTTCATCTGTATTTACTCATCATCATGGCCAGCGCCATTCGCTTCAGCGCGCGGCCTGCATAATAAACCGTCGAGGTTGAACAGCTGTCTCGCAAGTGGTGGAGAGTGCTCTCGATCCCTTGGTCCTCTACGACTTCGAGTTTCCCTGGAGCTTCGTTCCGGTCGCCGCTTGCCCCGCCTTTCCGCCACCATGCCCCAAGAAGATCCACCAGGAGCCCCCAGCGTCACCGTCTCTGCCCCACCAGCCGTTCCTTCATGGACCGTCAGCACGCGGCATCGCGATCCCACCATGTTCGCTGGCCTTCCTAGTGAGGACGTTGACGACTGGCTGGACAATTATGACCGAGTGAGTGAGTCTAACCGGTGGGATGATTCTCACAAGCTTCGGAGCGTCGCATTCTAGCTCACTGACGTTGCCAGGACTTGGTTTCTTAACCATGAGCGCTCCTTCCCTGACTGGGCGGCTTTCAGACACCAGCTTCGGCAAACTTTCGGTGCCCCCAACGTCCGCTCTGAGGTAGCCAAGAAAAAGCTTGATGCACGCATGCAACTTCCCGGGGAAACATACACCTCTTATATCGAGGACGTCCTCGCCCTTTGTCGCCGGGTTGACGCAGCCATGACTGAATCAGATCGTGTTCGTCATATCCTCAAGGGCATTGCCCACGTCGCGTTCAACGCACTAGCCATCAAAAATCCAAATACCGTTAACGATGTTATCGCCACTTGCCAGCATCTGGACGCCCTGCAGGCCATCCGTTTACAACCTGTCGCCTGTGACGCGCCTCCTTCCTCCGATACGGACCTGCGTGTCCTGATTCGGACTCTCATACGCGAGGAGCTCCAAGTGTACGGCCTGCGCAGTCCTCCCGTTCTTCAGCCGCAACCTTCGGTTCCTGGCCTGCGCGACATCATCAAAGAGGAGCTGTCCTCCATGACCTGCACTGTGGGCTGTGTCCCTCCTTCGCCGGCGCCCTCGTATGCTCAGGTTGCGGCTATGCCACCAGCGTTCGTTCAGACAACGCCTCCTGCTCCTGCTACTCCCAACCATCTGGCGACTCTGGCACCTCGTGCACCTGCCACAGCATAT